>NW_026605509.1:0-54562 GCF_945859685.1 Eupeodes corollae
TATCTATTTTGAAGTCTTGATCGATTTTGGGGGGTTGGGAAGGATCAGGTGATGGTTTTGGGTGTGATTTGATTTTCGTCTAGAACATCAAAAATCCTTCAGGATGCTCCAAAATGACTCATCTATATCTATAATGATAGATCTTGATTAGTAGTATCTTTTTCTAGTACATGTCAAGTATCTATTTTGAAGTCTTGATCGATTTTGGGGGTTGGGAAGGATCAGGTGATGGTTTTGGGTGTGATTTGATTTTCGTCTAGAACATCAAAAATCCTTCAGGATGCTCCAAAATGACTCATCTATATCTATAATGATAGATCTTGATTAGGAGTATCTTTTTCTAGTACATGTCAAGTATCTATTTTGAAGTCTTGATCGATTTTGGGGGTTGGGAAGGATCAGGTGATGGTTTTGGGTGTGATTTGATTTTCGTCTAGAACATCAAAAATCCTTCAGGATGCTCCAAAATGACTCATCTATATCTATAATGATAGATCTTGATTAGGAGTATCTTTTTCTAGTACATGTCAAGTATCTATTTTGAAGTCTTGATCGATTTTGGGGTTTGGAAAAGATCAGGTGATGGTTTTGGGTGTGATTTGATTTTCGTCTAGAACATCAAAAATCCTTCAGGATGCTCCAAAATGACTCATCTATATCTATAATGATAGATCTTGATTAGGAGTATCTTTTTCTAGTACATGTCAAGTATCTATTTTGAAGTCTTGATCGATTTTGGGGGTTGGGAAGGATCAGGTGATGGTTTTGGGTGTGATTTGATTTTCGTCTAGAACATCAAAATTCCTTCAGGATGCTCCAAAATGACTCATCTATATCTATAATGATAGATCTTGATTAGGAGTATCTTTTTCTAGTACATGTCAAGTATCTATTTTGAAGTCTTGATCGATTTTGGGGGTTGGGAAGGATCAGGTGATGGTTTTGGGTGTGATTTGATTTTCGTCTAGAACATCAAAAATCCTTCAGGATGCTCCAAAATGACTCATCTATATCTATGATGATAGATCTTGATTAGGAGTATCTTTTTCTAGTACATGTCAAGTATCTCATTTGAAGTCTTGATCGATTTTGGGGGTTGGGAAGGATCAGGTGATGGTTTTGGGTGTGATTTGATTTGCGTCTAGAACATCAAAAATCCTTCAGGATGCTCCAAAATGACTCATCTATATCTATAATGATAGATCTTGATTAGGAGTATCTTTTTCTAATACATGTCAAGTATCTATTTTGAAGTCTTGATCGATTTTGGGGGTTGGGAAGGATCAGGTGATGGTTTTGGGTGTGATTTGATTTTCGTCTAGAACATCAAAAATCCTTCAGGATGCTCCAAAATGACTCATCTATATCTATAATGATAGATCTTGATTAGGAGTATCTTTTTCTAGTACATGTCAAGTATCTATTTTGAAGTCTTGATCGATTTTGGGGGTTGGGAAGGATCAGGTGATGGTTTTGGGTGTGATTTGATTTTCGTCTAGAACATCAAAAATCCTTCAGGATGCTCCAAAATGACTCATCTATATCTATAATGATAGATCTTGATTAGGAGTATCTTTTTCTAGTACATGTCAAGTATCTATTTTGAAGTCTTGATCGATTTTGGGGGTTGGGAAGGATCAGGTGATGGTTTTGGGTGTGATTTGATTTTCGTCTAGAACATCAAAAATCCTTCAGGATGCTCCAAAATGACTCATCTATATCTATAATGATAGATCTTGATTAGGAGTATCTTTTTCTAGTACATGTCAAGTATCTATTTTGAAGTCTTGATCGATTTTGGGGGTTGGGAAGGATCAGGTGATGGTTTTGGGTGTGATTTGATTTTCGTCTAGAACATCAAAAATCCTTCAGGATGCTCCAAAATGACTCATCTATATCTATAATGATAGATCTTGATTAGGAGTATCTTTTTCTAGTACATGTCAAGTATCTATTTTGAAGTCTTGATCGATTTTGGGGGTTGGGAAGGATCAGGTGATGGTTTTGGGTGTGATTTGATTTTCGTCTAGAACATCAAAAATCCTTCAGGATGCTCCAAAATGACTCATCTATATCTATAATGATAGATCTTGATTAGGAGTATCTTTTTCTAGTACATGTCAAGTATCTATTTTGAAGTCTTGATCGATTTTGGGGGTTGGGAAGGATCAGGTGATGGTTTTGGGTGTGATTTGATTTTCGTCTAGAACATCAAAAATCCTTCAGGATGCTCCAAAATGACTCATCTATATCTATAATGATAGATCTTGATTAGGAGTATCTTTTTCTAGTACATGTCAAGTATCTATTTTGAAGTCTTGATCGATTTTGGGGGTTGGGAAGGATCAGGTGATGGTTTTGGGTGTGATTTGATTTTCGTCTAGAACATCAAAAATCCTTCAGGATGCTCCAAAATGACTCATTTATATCTATAATGATAGATCTTGATTAGGAGTATCTTTTTCTAGTACATGTCAAGTATCTATTTTGAAGTCTTGATCGATTTTGGGGGTTGGGAAGGATCAGGTGATGGTTTTGGGTGTGATTTGATTTTCGTCTAGAACATCAAAAATCCTTCAGGATGCTCCAAAATGACTCATCTATATCTATAATGATAGATCTTGATTAGGAGTATCTTTTTCTAGTACATGTCAAGTATCTATTTTGAAGTCTTGATCGATTTGGTGATCAGGTGATGGTTTTGGGTGTGATTTGATTTTCGTCTAGAACATCAAAAATCCTTCAGGATGCTCCAAAATGACTCATCTATATCTATAATGATAGATCTTGATTAGGAGTATCTTTTTCTAGTACATGTCAAGTATCTATTTTGAAGTCTTGATCGATTTTGGGGGTTGGGAAGGATCAGGTGATGGTTTTGGGTGTGATTTGATTTTCGTCTAGAACATCAAAAATCCTTCAGGATGCTCCAAAATGACTCATCTATATCTATAATGATAGATCTTGATTAGGAGTATCTTTTTCTAGTACATGTCAAGTATCTATTTTGAAGTCTTGATCGATTTTGGGGGTTGGGAAGGATCAGGTGATGGTTTTGGGTGTGATTTGATTTTCGTCTAGAACATCAAAAATCCTTCAGGATGCTCCAAAATGACTCATCTATATCTATAATGATAGATCTTGATTAGGAGTATCTTTTTCTAGTACATGTCAAGTATCTATTTTGAAGTCTTGATCGATTTTGGGGGTTGGGAAGGATCAGGTGATGGTTTTGGGTGTGATTTGATTTTCGTCTAGAACATCAAAAATCCTTCAGGATGCTCCAAAATGACTCATCTATATCTATAATGATAGATCTTGATTAGTAGTATCTTTTTCTAGTACATGTCAAGTATCTATTTTGAAGTCTTGATCGATTTTGGGGGTTGGGAAGGATCAGGTGATGGTTTTGGGTGTGATTTGATTTTCGTCTAGAACATCAAAAATCCTTCAGGATGCTCCAAAATGACTCATCTATATCTATAATGATAGATCTTGATTAGGAGTATCTTTTTCTAGTACATGTCAAGTATCTATTTTGAAGTCTTGATCGATTTTGGGGGTTGGGAAGGATCAGGTGATGGTTTTGGGTGTGATTTGATTTTCGTCTAGAACATCAAAAATCCTTCAGGATGCTCCAAAATGACTCATCTATATCTATAATGATAGATCTTGATTAGGAGTATCTTTTTCTAGTACATGTCAAGTATCTATTTTGAAGTCTTGATCGATTTTGGGGTTTGGAAAAGATCAGGTGATGGTTTTGGGTGTGATTTGATTTTCGTCTAGAACATCAAAAATCCTTCAGGATGCTCCAAAATGACTCATCTATATCTATAATGATAGATCTTGATTAGGAGTATCTTTTTCTAGTACATGTCAAGTATCTATTTTGAAGTCTTGATCGATTTTGGGGGTTGGGAAGGATCAGGTGATGGTTTTGGGTGTGATTTGATTTTCGTCTAGAACATCAAAATTCCTTCAGGATGCTCCAAAATGACTCATCTATATCTATAATGATAGATCTTGATTAGGAGTATCTTTTTCTAGTACATGTCAAGTATCTATTTTGAAGTCTTGATCGATTTTGGGGGTTGGGAAGGATCAGGTGATGGTTTTGGGTGTGATTTGATTTTCGTCTAGAACATCAAAAATCCTTCAGGATGCTCCAAAATGACTCATCTATATCTATGATGATAGATCTTGATTAGGAGTATCTTTTTCTAGTACATGTCAAGTATCTCATTTGAAGTCTTGATCGATTTTGGGGGTTGGGAAGGATCAGGTGATGGTTTTGGGTGTGATTTGATTTGCGTCTAGAACATCAAAAATCCTTCAGGATGCTCCAAAATGACTCATCTATATCTATAATGATAGATCTTGATTAGGAGTATCTTTTTCTAATACATGTCAAGTATCTATTTTGAAGTCTTGATCGATTTTGGGGGTTGGGAAGGATCAGGTGATGGTTTTGGGTGTGATTTGATTTTCGTCTAGAACATCAAAAATCCTTCAGGATGCTCCAAAATGACTCATCTATATCTATAATGATAGATCTTGATTAGGAGTATCTTTTTCTAGTACATGTCAAGTATCTATTTTGAAGTCTTGATCGATTTTGGGGGTTGGGAAGGATCAGGTGATGGTTTTGGGTGTGATTTGATTTTCGTCTAGAACATCAAAAATCCTTCAGGATGCTCCAAAATGACTCATCTATATCTATAATGATAGATCTTGATTAGGAGTATCTTTTTCTAGTACATGTCAAGTATCTATTTTGAAGTCTTGATCGATTTTGGGGGTTGGGAAGGATCAGGTGATGGTTTTGGGTGTGATTTGATTTTCGTCTAGAACATCAAAAATCCTTCAGGATGCTCCAAAATGACTCATCTATATCTATAATGATAGATCTTGATTAGGAGTATCTTTTTCTAGTACATGTCAAGTATCTATTTTGAAGTCTTGATCGATTTTGGGGGTTGGGAAGGATCAGGTGATGGTTTTGGGTGTGATTTGATTTTCGTCTAGAACATCAAAAATCCTTCAGGATGCTCCAAAATGACTCATCTATATCTATAATGATAGATCTTGATTAGGAGTATCTTTTTTCTAGTACATGTCAAGTATCTATTTTGAAGTCTTGATCGATTTTGGGGGTTGGGAAGGATCAGGTGATGGTTTTGGGTGTGATTTGATTTTCGTCTAGAACATCAAAAATCCTTCAGGATGCTCCAAAATGACTCATCTATATCTATAATGATAGATCTTGATTAGGAGTATCTTTTTCTAGTACATGTCAAGTATCTATTTTGAAGTCTTGATCGATTTTGGGGGTTGGGAAGGATCAGGTGATGGTTTTGGGTGTGATTTGATTTTCGTCTAGAACATCAAAAATCCTTCAGGATGCTCCAAAATGACTCATCTATATCTATAATGATAGATCTTGATTAGGAGTATCTTTTTCTAGTACATGTCAAGTATCTATTTTGAAGTCTTGATCGATTTTGGGGGTTGGGAAGGATCAGGTGATGGTTTTGGGTGTGATTTGATTTTCGTCTAGAACATCAAAAATCCTTCAGGATGCTCCAAAATGACTCATTTATATCTATAATGATAGATCTTGATTAGGAGTATCTTTTTCTAGTACATGTCAAGTATCTATTTTGAAGTCTTGATCGATTTTGGGGGTTGGGAAGGATCAGGTGATGGTTTTGGGTGTGATTTGATTTTCGTCTAGAACATCAAAAATCCTTCAGGATGCTCCAAAATGACTCATCTATATCTATAATGATAGATCTTGATTAGGAGTATCTTTTTCTAGTACATGTCAAGTATCTATTTTGAAGTCTTGATCGATTTGGTGATCAGGTGATGGTTTTGGGTGTGATTTGATTTTCGTCTAGAACATCAAAAATCCTTCAGGATGCTCCAAAATGACTCATCTATATCTATAATGATAGATCTTGATTAGGAGTATCTTTTTCTAGTACATGTCAAGTATCTATTTTGAAGTCTTGATCGATTTTGGGGGTTGGGAAGGATCAGGTGATGGTTTTGGGTGTGATTTGATTTTCGTCTAGAACATCAAAAATCCTTCAGGATGCTCCAAAATGACTCATCTATATCTATAATGATAGATCTTGATTAGGAGTATCTTTTTCTAGTACATGTCAAGTATCTATTTTGAAGTCTTGATCGATTTTGGGGGTTGGGAAGGATCAGGTGATGGTTTTGGGTGTGATTTGATTTTCGTCTAGAACATCAAAAATCCTTCAGGATGCTCCAAAATGACTCATCTATATCTATAATGATAGATCTTGATTAGGAGTATCTTTTTCTAGTACATGTCAAGTATCTATTTTGAAGTCTTGATCGATTTTGGGGGTTGGGAAGGATCAGGTGATGGTTTTGGGTGTGATTTGATTTTCGTCTAGAACATCAAAAATCCTTCAGGATGCTCCAAAATGACTCATCTATATCTATAATGATAGATCTTGATTAGGAGTATCTTTTTCTAGTACATGACAAGTATCTATTTTGAAGTCTTGATCGATTTTGGGGGTTGGGAAGGATCAGGTGATGGTTTTGGGTGTGATTTGATTTTCGTCTAGAACATCAAAAATCCTTCAGGATGCTCCAAAATGACTCATCTATATCTATAATGATAGATCTTGATTAGGAGTATCTTTTTCTAGTACATGTCAAGTATCTATTTTGAAGTCTTGATCGATTTTGGGGGTTGGGAAGGATCAGGTGATGGTTTTGGGTGTGATTTGATTTTCGGCTAGAACATCAAAAATCCTTCAGGATGCTCCAAAATGACTCATCTATATCTATAATGATAGATCTTGATTAGGAGTATCTTTTTCTAGTACATGTCAAGTATCTATTTTGAAGTCTTGATCGATTTTGGGAGTTGGGAAGGATCAGGTGATGGTTTTGGGTGTGATTTGATTTTCGTCTAGAACATCAAAAATCCTTCAGGATGCTCCAAAATGACTCATCTATATCTATAATGATAGATCTTGATTAGGAGTATCTTTTTCTTGTACATGTCAAGTATCTATTTTGAAGTCTTGATCGATTTTGGGGGTTGGGAAGGATCAGGTGATGGTTTTGGGTGTGATTTGATTTTCGTCTAGAACATCAAAAATCCTTCAGGATGCTCCAAAATGACTCATCTATATCTATAATGATAGATCTTGATGAGGAGTATCTTTTTCTAGTGTCAAGTATCTATTTTGAAGTCTTGATCGATTTTGGGGGTTGGGAAGGATCAGGTGAGGGTTTTGGGTGTGATTTGATTTTCGTCTAGAACATCAAAAATCCTTCAGGATGCTCCAAAATGACTCATCTATATCTATAATGATAGATCTTGATTAGGAGTATCTTTTTCTAGTACATGTCAAGTATCTATTTTGAAGTCTTGATCGATTTTGGGGGTTGGGAAGGATCAGGTGATGGTTTTGGGTGTGATTTGATTTTCGTCTAGAACATCAAAAATCCTTCAGGATGCTCCAAAATGACTCATTTATATCTATAATGATAGATCTTGATTAGGAGTATCTTTTTCTAGTACATGTCAAGTATCTATTTTGAAGTCTTGATCGATTTTGGGGGTTGGGAAGGATCAGGTGATGGTTTTGGGTGTGATTTGATTTTCGTCTAGAACATCAAAAATCCTTCAGGATGCTCCAAAATGACTCATCTATATCTATAATGATAGATCTTGATTAGGAGTATCTTTTTCTAGTACATGTCAAGTATCTATTTTGAAGTCTTGATCGATTTTGGGGGTTGGGAAGGATCAGGTGATGGTTTTGGGTGTGATTTGATTTTCGTCTAGAACATCAAAAATCCTTCAGGATGCTCCAAAATGACTCATCTATATCTATAATGATAGATCTTGATTAGGAGTATCTTTTTCTAGTACATGTCAAGTATCTATTTTGAAGTCTTGATCGATTTTGGGGGTTGGGAAGGATCAGGTGATGGTTTTGGGTGTGATTTGATTTTCGTCTAGAACATCAAAAATCCTTCAGGATGCTCCAAAATGACTCATCTATATCTATAATGATAGATCTTGATTAGGAGTATCTTTTTCTAGTACATGTCAAGTATCTATTTTGAAGTCTTGATCGATTTTGGGGGTTGGGAAGGATCAGGTGATGGTTTTGGGTGTGATTTGATTTTCGTCTAGAACATCAAAAATCCTTCAGGATGCTCCAAAATGACTCATCTATATCTATAATGATAGATCTTGATTAGGAGTATCTTTTTCTAGTACATGTCAAGTATCTATTTTGAAGTCTTGATCGATTTTGGGGGTTGGGAAGGATCAGGTGATGGTTTTGGGTGTGATTTGATTTTCGTCTAGAACATCAAAAATCCTTCAGGATGCTCCAAAATGACTCATCTATATCTATAATGATAGATCTTGATTAGGAGTATCTTTTTCTAGTACATGTCAAGTATCTATTTTGAAGTCTTGATCGATTTTGGGGTTTGGAAAAGATCAGGTGATGGTTTTGGGTGTGATTTGATTTTCGTCTAGAACATCAAAAATCCTTCAGGATGCTCCAAAATGACTCATCTATATCTATAATGATAGATCTTGATTAGGAGTATCTTTTTCTAGTACATGTCAAGTATCTATTTTGAAGTCTTGATCGATTTTGGGGGTTGGGAAGGATCAGGTGATGGTTTTGGGTGTGATTTGATTTTCGTCTAGAACATCAAAATTCCTTCAGGATGCTCCAAAATGACTCATCTATATCTATAATGATAGATCTTGATTAGGAGTATCTTTTTCTAGTACATGTCAAGTATCTATTTTGAAGTCTTGATCGATTTTGGGGGTTGGGAAGGATCAGGTGATGGTTTTGGGTGTGATTTGATTTTCGTCTAGAACATCAAAAATCCTTCAGGATGCTCCAAAATGACTCATCTATATCTATGATGATAGATCTTGATTAGGAGTATCTTTTTCTAGTACATGTCAAGTATCTCATTTGAAGTCTTGATCGATTTTGGGGGTTGGGAAGGATCAGGTGATGGTTTTGGGTGTGATTTGATTTGCGTCTAGAACATCAAAAATCCTTCAGGATGCTCCAAAATGACTCATCTATATCTATAATGATAGATCTTGATTAGGAGTATCTTTTTCTAGTACATGTCAAGTATCTATTTTGAAGTCTTGATCGATTTTGGGGGTTGGGAAGGATCAGGTGATGGTTTTGGGTGTGATTTGATTTTCGTCTAGAACATCAAAAATCCTTCAGGATGCTCCAAAATGACTCATCTATATCTATAATGATAGATCTTGATTAGGAGTATCTTTTTCTAGTACATGTCAAGTATCTATTTTGAAGTCTTGATCGATTTTGGGGGTTGGGAAGGATCAGGTGATGGTTTTGGGTGTGATTTGATTTTCGTCTAGAACATCAAAAATCCTTCAGGATGCTCCAAAATGACTCATCTATATCTATAATGATAGATCTTGATTAGGAGTATCTTTTTCTAGTACATGTCAAGTATCTATTTTGAAGTCTTGATCGATTTTGGGGGTTGGGAAGGATCAGGTGATGGTTTTGGGTGTGATTTGATTTTCGTCTAGAACATCAAAAATCCTTCAGGATGCTCCAAAATGACTCATCTATATCTATAATGATAGATCTTGATTAGGAGTATCTTTTTCTAGTACATGTCAAGTATCTATTTTGAAGTCTTGATCGATTTTGGGGGTTGGGAAGGATCAGGTGATGGTTTTGGGTGTGATTTGATTTTCGTCTAGAACATCAAAAATCCTTCAGGATGCTCCAAAATGACTCATCTATATCTATAATGATAGATCTTGATTAGGAGTATCTTTTTCTAGTACATGTCAAGTATCTATTTTGAAGTCTTGATCGATTTTGGGGGTTGGGAAGGATCAGGTGATGGTTTTGGGTGTGATTTGATTTTCGTCTAGAACATCAAAAATCCTTCAGGATGCTCCAAAATGACTCATCTATATCTATAATGATAGATCTTGATTAGGAGTATCTTTTTCTAGTACATGTCAAGTATCTATTTTGAAGTCTTGATCGATTTTGGGGGTTGGGAAGGATCAGGTGATGGTTTTGGGTGTGATTTGATTTTCGTCTAGAACATCAAAAATCCTTCAGAATGCTCCAAAATGACTCATCTATATCTATAATGATAGATCTTGATTAGGAGTATCTTTTTCTAGTACATGTCAAGTATCTATTTTGAAGTCTTGATCGATTTTGGGGGTTGGGAAGGATCAGGTGATGGTTTTGGGTGTGATTTGATTTTCGTCTAGAACATCAAAAATCCTTCAGGATGCTCCAAAATGACTTATCTATATCTATAATGATAGATCTTGATTAAGAGTATCTTTTTCTAGTACATGTCAAGTATATATTTTGAAGTCTTGATCGATTTTGGGGGTTGGGAAGGATCAGGTGATGGTTTTGGGTGTGATTTGATTTTCGTCTAGAACATCAAAAATCCTTCAGGATGCTCCAAAATGACTCATCTATATCTATAATGATAGATCTTGATTAGGAGTATCTTTTTCTAGTACATGTCAAGTATCTATTTTGAAGTCTTGATCGATTTTGGGGGTTGGGAAGGATCAGGTGATGGTTTTGGGTGTGATTTGATTTTCGTCTAGAACATCAAAAATCCTTCAGGATGCTCCAAAATGACTCATCTATATCTATAATGATAAATCTTGATTAGGAGTATCTTTTTCTAGTACATGTCAAGTATCTATTTTGAAGTCTTGATCGATTTTGGGGGTTGGGAAGGATCAGGTGATGGTTTTGGGTGTGATTTGATTTTCGTCTAGAACATCAAAAATCCTTCAGGATGCTCCAAAATGACTCATCTATATCTATAATGATACATCTTGATTAGGAGTATCTTTTTCTAGTACATGTCAAGTATCTATTTTGAAGTCTTGATCGATTTTGGGGGTTGGGAAGGATCAGGTGATGGTTTTGGGTGTGATTTGATTTTCGTCTAGAACATCAAAAATCCTTCAGGATGCTCCAAAATGACTCATCTATATCTATAATGATAGATCTTGATTAGGAGTATCTTTTTCTAGTACATGTCAAGTATCTATTTTGAAGTCTTGATCGATTTTGGGGGTTGGGAAGGATCAGGTGATGGTTTTGGGTGTGATTTGATTTTCGTCTAGAACATCAAAAATCCTTCAGGATGCTCCAAAATGACTCATCTATATCTATAATGATAGATCTTGATTAGAAGTATCTTTTTCTAGTACATGTCAAGTATCTATTTTGAAGTCTTGATCGATTTTGGGGGTTGGGAAGGATCAGGTGATGGTTTTGGGTGTGATTTGATTTTCGTCTAGAACATCAAAAATCCTTCAGGATGCTCCAAAATGACTCATCTATATCTATAATGATAGATCTTGATTAGGAGTATCTTTTTCTAGTACATGTCAAGTATCTATTTTGAAGTCTTGATCGATTTTGGGGGTTGGGAAGGATCAGGTGATGGTTTTGGGTGTGATTTGATTTTCGTCTAGAACATCAAAAATCCTTCAGGATGCTCCAAAATGACTCATCTATATCTATAATGATAGATCTTGATTAGGAGTATCTTTTTCTAGTACATGTCAAGTATCTATTTTGAAGTCTTGATCGATTTTGGGGGTTGGGAAGGATCAGGTGATGGTTTTGGGTGTGATTTGATTTTCGTCTAGAACATCAAAAATCCTTCAGGATGCTCCAAAATGACTCATCTATATCTATAATGAGAGATCTTGATTAGGAGTATCTTTTTCTAGTACATGTCAAGTATCTATTTTAAAGTCTTGATCGATTTTGGGGGTTGGGAAGGATCAGGTGATGGTTTTGGTTGTGATTTGATTTTCGTCTAGAACATCAAAAATCCTTCAGGATGCTCCAAAATGACTCATCTATATCTATAATGATAGATCTTGATTAGGAGTATCTTTTTCTAGTACATGTCAAGTATCTATTTTGAAGTCTTGATCGATTTTGGGGGTTGGGAAGGATCAGGTGATGGTTTTGGGTGTGATTTGATTTTCGTCTAGAACATCAAAAATCCTTCAGGATGCTCCAAAATGACTCATCTATATCTATAATGATAGATCTTGATTAGGAGTATCTTTTTCTAGTACATGTCAAGTATCTATTTTGAAGTCTTGATCGATTTTGGGGGTTGGGAAGGATCAGGTGATGGTTTTGGGTGTGATTTGATTTTCGTCTAGAACATCAAAAATCCTTCAGGATGCTCCAAAATGACTCATCTATATCTATAATGATAGATCTTGATTAGGAGTATCTTTTTCTAGTACATGTCAAGAATCTATTTTGAAGTCTTGATCGATTTTGGGGGTTGGGAAGGATCAGGTGATGGTTTTGGGTGTGATTTGATTTTCGTCTAGAACATCAAAAATCCTTCAGGATCCTCCAAAATGACTCATCTATATCTATAATGATAGATCTTGATTAGGAGTATCTTTTTCTAGTACATGTCAAGTATCTATTTTGAAGTCTTGATCGATTTTGAGGGTTGGGAAGGATCAGGTGATGGTTTTGGGTGTGATTTGATTTTCGTCTAGAACATCAAAAATCCTTCAGGATGCTCCAAAATGACTCATCTATATCTATAATGATAGATCTTGATTAGGAGTATCTTTTTCTAGTACATGTCAAGTATCTATTTCGAAGTCTTGATCGATTTTGGGGGTTGGGAAGGATCAGGTGATGGTTTTGGGTGTGATTTGATTTTCGTCTAGAACATCAAAAATCCTTCAGGATGCTCTAAAATGACTCATCTATATCTATAATGATAGATCTTGATTAGGAGTATCTTTTTCTAGTACATGTCAAGTATCTATTTTGAAGTCTTGATCGATTTTGGGGGTTGGGAAGGATCAGGTGATGGTTTTGGGTGTGATTTGATTTTCGTCTAGAACATCAAAAATCCTTCAGGATGCTCCAAAATGACTCATCTATATCTATAATGATAGATCTTGATTAGGAGTATCTTTTTCTAGTACATGTCAAGTATCTATTTTGAAGTCTTGATCGATTTTGGGGGTTGGGAAGGATCAGGTGATGGTTTTGGGTGTGATTTGATTTTCGTCTAGAACATCAAAAATCCTTCAGGATGCTCCAAAATGACTCATCTATATCTATAATGATAGATCTTGATTAGGAGTATCTTTTTCTAGTACATGTCAAGTATCTATTTTGAAGTCTTGATCGATTTTGGGGGTTGGGAAGGATCAGGTGATGGTTTTGGGTGTGATTTGATTTTCGTCTAGAACATCAAAAATCCTTCAGGATGCTCCAAAATGACTCATCTATATCTATAATGATAGATCTTGATTAGGAGTATCTTTTTCTAGTACATGTCAAGTATCTATTTTGAAGTCTTGATCGATTTTGGGGGTTTTGAAGGATCAGGTGATGGTTTTTGGGTGTGATTTGATTTTCGTCTAGAACATCAAAAATCCTTCAGGATGCTCCAAAATGACTCATCTATATCTATAATGATAGATCTTGATTAGGAGTATCTTTTTCTTGTACATGTCAAGTATCTATTTTGAAGTCTTGATCGATTTTGGGGGTTGGGAAGGATCAGGTGATGGTTTTGGGTGTGATTTGATTTTCGTCTAGAACATCAAAAATCCTTCAGGATGCTCCAAAATGACTCATCTATATCTATAATGATAGATCTTGATTAGGAGTATCTTTTTCTAGTACATGTCAAGTATCTATTTTCAAGTCTTGATCGATTTTGGGGGTTGGGAAGGATCAGGTGATGGTTTTGGGTGTGATTTGATTTTCGTCTAGAACATCAAAAATCCTTCAGGATGCTCCAAAATGACTCATCTATATCTATAATGATAGATCTTGATTAGGAGTATCTTTTTCTAGTACATGTCAAGTATCTATTTTGAAGTCTTGATCGATTTTGGGGGTTGGGAAGGATCAGGTGATGGTTTTGGGTGTGATTTGATTTTCGTCTAGAACATCAAAAAATCCTTCAGGATGCTCCAAAATGACTCATCTATATCTATAATGATAGATCTTGATTAGGAGTATCTTTTTCTAGTACATGTCAAGTATCTATTTTGAAGTCTTGATCGATTTTGGGGGTTGGGAAGGATCAGGTGATGGTTTTGGGTGTGATTTGATTTTCGTCTAGAACATCAAAAATCCTTCAGGATGCTCCAAAATGACTCATCTATATCTATAATGATAGATCTTGATTAGGAGTATCTTTTCTAGTACATGTCAAGTATCTATTTTGAAGTCTTGATCGATTTTGGGGTTGGGAAGGATCAGGTGATGGTTTTGGGTGTGATTTGATTTTCGTCTAGAACATCAAAAATCCTTCAGGATGCTCCAAAATGACTCATCTATATCTATAATGATAGATCTTGATTAGGAGTATCTTTTTCTAGTACATGTCAAGTATCTATTTTGAAGTCTTGATCGATTTTGGGGGTTGGGAAGGATCAGGTGATGGTTTTGGGTGTGATTTGATTTTCGTCTAGAACATCAAAAATCCTTCAGGATGCTCCAAAATGACTCATCTATATCTATAATGATAGATCTTGATTAGGAGTATCTTTTTCTAGTACATGTCAAGTATCTATTTTGAAGTCTTGATCGATTTTGGGGGTTGGGAAGGATCAGGTGATGGTTTTGGGTGTGATTTGATTTCCGTCTAGAACATCAAAAATCCTTCAGGATGCTCCAAAATGACTCATCTATATCTATAATGATAGATCTTGATTAGGAGTATCTTTTTCTAGTACATGTCAAGTATCTATTTTGAAGTCTTGATCGATTTTGGGGGTTGGGAAGGATCAGGTGATGGTTTTGGGTGTGATTTGATTTTCGTCTAGAACATCAAAAAATCCTTCAGGATGCTCCAAAATGACTCATCTATATCTATAATGATAGATCTTGATTAGGAGTATCTTTTTCTAGTACATGTCAAGTATCTATTTTGAAGTCTTGATCGATTTTTGGGGGTTGGGAAGGATCAAGTGATGGTTTTGGGTGTGATTTGATTTTCGTCTAGAACATCAAAAATCCTTCAGGATGCTCCAAAATGACTCATCTATATCTATAATGATAGATCTTGATTAGGAGTATCTTTTTCTAGTACATGTCAAGTATCTATTTTGAAGTCTTGATCGATTTTGGGGGTTGGGAAGGATCAGGTGATGGTTTTGGGTGTGATTTGATTTTCGTCTAGAACATCAAAAATCCTTCAGGATGCTCCAAAATGACTCATCTATATCTATAATGATAGATCTTGATTAGGAGTATCTTTTTCTAGTACATGTCAAGTATCTATTTTGAAGTCTTGATCGATTTTGGGGGTTGGGAAGGATCAGGTGATGGTTTTGGGTGTGATTTGATTTTCGTCTAGAACATCAAAAATCCTTCAGGATGCTCCAAAATGACTCATCTATATCTATAATGATAGATCTTGATTAGGAGTATCTTTTTCTAGTACATGTCAAGTATCTATTTTGAAGTCTTGATCGATTTTGGGGGTTGGGAAGGATCAGGTGATGGTTTTGGGTGTGATTTGATTTTCGTCTAGAACATCAAAAATCCTTCAGGATGCTCCAAAATGACTCATCTATATCTATAATGATAGATATTGATTAGGAGTATCTTTTTCTAGTACATGTCAAGTATCTATTTTGAAGTCTTGATCGATTTTGGGGGTTGGGAAGGATCAGGTGATGGTTTTGGGTGTGATTTGATTTTCGTCTAGAACATCAAAAATCCTTCAGGATGCTCCAAAATGACTCATCTATATCTATAATGATAGATCTTGATTAGGAGTATCTTTTTCTAGTACATGTCAAGTATCTATTTTGAAGTCTTGATCGATTTTGGGGGTTGGGAAGGATCAGGTGATGGTTTTGGGGTGTGATTTGATTTTCGTCTAGAACATCAAAAATCCTTCAGGATGCTCCAAAATGACTCATCTATATCTATAATGATAGATCTTGATTAGGAGTATCTTTTTCTAGTACATGTCAAGTATCTATTTTGAAGTCTTGATCGATTTTGGGGGTTGGGAAGGATCAGGTGATGGTTTTGGGTGTGATTTGATTTTCGTCTAGAACATCAAAAAATCCTTCAGGATGCTCCAAAATGACTCATCTATATCTATAATGATAGATCTTGATTAGGAGTATCTTTTTCTAGTACATGTCAAGTATCTATTTTGAAGTCTTGATCGATTTTGGGGGTTGGGAAGGATCAGGTGATGGTTTTGGGTGTGATTTGATTTTCGTCTAGAACATCAAAAATCCTTCAGGATGCTCCCAAATGACTCATCTATATCTATAATGATAGATCTTGATTAGGAGTATCTTTTTCTAGTACATGTCAAGTATCTATTTTAAAGTCTTGATCGATTTTGGGGGTTGGGAAGGATCAGGTGATGGTTTTGGGTGTGATTTGATTTTCGTCTAGAACATCAAAAAATCCTTCAGGATGCTCCAAAATGACTCATCTATATCTATAATGATAGATCTTGATTAGGAGTATCTTTTTCTAGTACATGTCAAGTATCTATTTTGAAGTCTTGATCGATTTTGGGGGTTGGGAAGGATCAGGTGATGGTTTTGGGTGTGATTTGATTTTCGTCTAGAACATCAAAAATCCTCCAGGATGCTCCAAAATGACTCATCTATATCTATAATGATAGATCTTGATTAGGAGTATCTTTTTCTAGTACATGTCAAGTATCTATTTTGAAGTCTTGATCGATTTTGGGGGTTGGGAAGGATCAGGTGATGGTTTTGGGTGTGATTTGATTTTCGTCTAGAACATCAAAAATCCTTCAGGATGCTCCAAAATGACTCATCTATATCTATAATGATAGATCTTGATTAGGAGTATCTTTTTCTAGTACATGTCAAGTATCTATTTTGAAGTCTTGATCGATTTTGGGGGTTGGGAAGGATCAGGTGATGGTTTTGGGTGTGATTTGATTTTCGTCTAGAACATCAAAAATCCTTCAGGATGCTCCAAAATGACTCATCTATATCTATAATGATAGATCTTGATTAGGAGTATCTTTTTCTAGTACATGTCAAGTATCTATTTTGAAGTCTTGATCGATTTTGGGGGTTGGGAAGGATCAGGTGATGGTTTTGGGTGTGATTTGATTTTCGTCTAGAACATCAAAAATCCTTCAGGATGCTCCAAAATGACTCATCTATATCTATAATGATAGATCTTGATTAGGAGTATCTTTTTATAGTACATGTCAAGTATCTATTTTGAAGTCTTGATCGATTTTGGGGGTTGGGAAGGATCAGGTGATGGTTTTGGGTGTGTTTTGATTTTCGTCTAGAACATCAAAAATCCTTCAAGATGCTCCAAAATGACTCATCTATATCTATAATGATAGATCTTGATTAGGAGTATCTTTTTCTAGTACATGTCAAGTATCTATTTTGAAGTCTTGATCGATTTTGGGGGTTGGGAAGGATCAGGTGATGGTTTTGGGTGTGATTTGATTTTCGTCTAGAACATCAAAAATCCTTCAGGATGCTCCAAAATGACTCATCTATATCTATAATGATAGATCTTGATTAGGAGTATCTTTTTCTAGTACATGTCAAGTATCTATTTTGAAGTCTTGATCGATTTTGGGGGTTGGGAAGGATCAGGTGATGGTTTTGGGTGTGATTTGATTTTCGTCTAGAACAACAAAAATCCTTCAGGATGCTCCAAAATGACTCATCTATATCTATAATGATAGATCTTGATTAGGAGTATCTTTTTCTAGTACATGTCAAGTATCTATTTTGAAGTCTTGATCGATTTTGGGGGTTGGGAAGGATCAGGTGATGGTTTTGGGTGTGATTTGATTTTCGTCTAGAACATCAAAAATCCTTCAGGATGCTCCAAAATGACTCATCTATATCTATAATGATAGATCTTGATTAGGAGTATCTTTTTCTAGTACATGTCAAGTATCTATTTTGAAGTCTTGATCGATTTTGGGGGTTGGGAAGGATCAGGTGATGGTTTTGGGTGTGATTTGATTTTCGTCTAGAACATCAAAAATCCTTCAGGATGCTCCAAAATGACTCATCTATATCTATAATGATAGATCTTGATTAGGAGTATCTTTTTCTAGTACATGTCAAGTATCTATTTTGAAGTCTTGATCGATTTTGGGGGTTGGGAAGGATCAGGTGATGGTTTTGGGTGTGATTTGATTTTCGTCTAGAACATCAAAAATCCTTCAGCATGCTCCAAAATGACTCATCTATATCTATAATGATAGATCTTGATTAGGAGTATCTTTTTCTAGTACATGTCAAGTATCTATTTTGAAGTCTTGATCGATTTTGGGGGTTGGGAAGGATCAGGTGATGGTTTTGGGTGTGATTTGATTTTCGTCTAGAACATCAAAAATCCTTCAGGATGCTCCAAAATGACTCATCTATATCTATAATGATAGATCTTGATTAGGAGTATCTTTTTCTAGTACATGTCAAGTATCTATTTTGAAGTCTTGATCGATTTTGGGGGTTGGGAAGGATCAGGTGATGGTTTTGGGTGTGATTTGATTTTCGTCTAGAACATCAAAAATCCTTCAGGATGCTCCAAAATGACTCATCTATATCTATAATGATAGATCTTGATTAGGAGTATCTTTTTCTAGTACATGTCAAGTATCTATTTTGAAGTCTTGATCGATTTTGGGGGTTGGGAAGGATCAGGTGATGGTTTTGGGTGTGATTTGATTTTCGTCTAGAACATCAAAAATCCTTCAGGATGCTCCAAAATGACTCATCTATATCTATAATGACAGATCTTGATTAGGAGTATCTTTTTCTAGTACATGTCAAGTATCTATTTTAAAGTCTTGATCGATTTTGGGGGTTGGGAAGGATCAGGTGATGGTTTTGGTTGTGATTTGATTTTCGTCTAGAACATCAAAAATCCTTCAGGATGCTCCAAAATGACTCATCTATATCTATAATGATAGATCTTGATTAGGAGTATCTTTTTCTAGTACATGTCAAGTATCTATTTTGAAGTCTTGATCGATTTTGGGGGTTGGGAAGGATCAGGTGATGGTTTTGGGTGTGATTTGATTTTCGTCTAGAACATCAAAAATCCTTCAGGATGCTCCAAAATGACTCATCTATATCTATAATGATAGATCTTGATTAGGAGTATCTTTTTCTAGTACATGTCAAGTATCTATTTTGAAGTCTTGATCGATTTTGGGGGTTGGGAACGATCAGGTGATGGTTTTGGGTGTGATTTGATTTTCGTCTAGAACATCAAAAATCCTTCAGGATGCTCCAAAATGACTCATCTATATCTATAATGATAGATCTTGATTAGGAGTATCTTTTTCTAGTACATGTCAAGAATCTATTTTGAAGTCTTGATCGATTTTGGGGGTTGGGAAGGATCAGGTGATGGTTTTGGGTGTGATTTGATTTTCGTCTAGAACATCAAAAATCCTTCAGGATGCTCCAAAATGACTCATCTATATCTATAATGATAGATCTTGATTAGGAGTATCTTTTTCTAGTACATGTCAAGTATCTATTTTGAAGTCTTGATCGATTTTGGGGGTTGGGAAGGATCAGGTGATGGTTTTGGGTGTGATTTGATTTTCGTCTAGAACATCAAAAATCCTTCAGGATGCTCCAAAATGACTCATCTATATCTATAATGATAGATCTTGATTAGGAGTATCTTTTTCTAGTACATGTCAAGTATCTATTTCGAAGTCTTGATCGATTTTTGGGGGTTGGGAAGGATCAGGTGATGGTTTTGGGTGTGATTTGATTTTCGTCTAGAACATCAAAAATCCTTCAGGATGCTCCAAAATGACTCATCTATATCTATAATGATAGATCTTGATTAGGAGTATCTTTTTCTAGTACATGTCAAGTATCTATTTTGAAGTCTTGATCGATTTTGGGGGTTGGGAAGGATCAGGTGATGGTTTTGGGTGTGATTTGATTTTCGTCTAGAACATCAAAAATCCTTCAGCATGCTCCAAAATGACTCATCTATATCTATAATGATAGATCTTGATTAGGAGTATCTTTTTCTAGTACATGTCAAGTATCTATTTTGAAGTCTTGATCGATTTTGGGGGTTGGGAAGGATCAGGTGATGGTTTTGGGTGTGATTTGATTTTCGTCTAGAACATCAAAAATCCTTCAGGATGCTCCAAAATGACTCATCTATATCTATAATGATAGATCTTGATTAGGAGTATCTTTTTCTAGTACATGTCAAGTATCTATTTTGAAGTCTTGATCGATTTTGGGGGTTGGGAAGGATCAGGTGATGGTTTTGGGTGTGATTTGATTTTCGTCTAGAACATCAAAAATCCTTCAGGATGCTCCAAAATGACTCATCTATATCTATAATGATAGATCTTGATTAGGAGTATCTTTTTCTAGTACATGTCAAGTATCTATTTTGAAGTCTTGATCGATTTTGGGGGTTTTGAAGGATCAGGTGATGGTTTTGGGTGTGATTTGATTTTCGTCTAGAACATCAAAAATCCTTCAGGATGCTCCAAAATGACTCATCTATATCTATAATGATAGATCTTGATTAGGAGTATCTTTTTCTAGTACATGTCAAGTATCTATTTTGAAGTCTTGATCGATTTTGGGGGTTGGGAAGGATCAGGTGATGGTTTTGGGTGTGATTTGATTTTCGTCTAGAACATCAAAAATCCTTCAGGATGCTCCAAAATGACTCATCTATATCTATAATGATAGATCTTGATTAGGAGTATCTTTTTCTAGTACATGTCAAGTATCTATTTTGAAGTCTTGATCGATTTTGGGGGTTGGGAAGGATCAGGTGATGGTTTTGGGTGTGATTTGATTTTCGTCTAGAACATCAAAAATCCTTCAGGATGCTCCAAAATGACTCATCTATATCTATAATGATAGATCTTGATTAGGAGTATCTTTTTCTAGTACATGTCAAGTATCTATTTTGAAGTCTTGATCGATTTTGGGGGTTGGGAAGGATCAGGTGATGGTTTTGGGTGTGATTTGATTTTCGTCTAGAACATCAAAAATCCTTCAGGATGCTCCAAAATGACTCATCTATATCTATAATGATAGATCTTGATTAGGAGTATCTTTTTCTAGTACATGTCAAGTATCTATTTTGAAGTCATGATTGATTTTGGGGGTTGGGAAGGATCAGGTGATGGTTTTGGGTGTGATTTGATTTTCGTCTAGAACATCAAAAATCCTTCAGGATGCTCCAAAATGACTCATCTATATCTATAATGATAGATCTTGATTAGGAGTATCTTTTTCTAGTACATGTCAAGTATCTATTTTGAAGTCTTGATCGATTTTGGGGGTTGGGAAGGATCAGGTGATGGTTTTGGGTGTGATTTGATTTTCGTCTAGAACATCAAAAATCCTTCAGGATGCTCCAAAATGACTCATCTATATCTATAATGATAGATCTTGATTAGGAGTATCTTTTTCTAGTACATGTCAAGTATCTATTTTGAAGTCTTGATCGATTTTGGGGGTTGGGAAGGATCAGGTGATGGTTTTGGGTGTGATTTGATTTTCGTCTAGAACATCAAAAATCCTTCAGGATGCTCCAAAATGACTCATCTATATCTATAATCATAGATCTTGATTAGGAGTATCTTTTTCTAGTACATGTCAAGTATCTATTTTGAAGTCTTGATCGATTTTGGGGGTTGGGAAGGATCAGGTGATGGTTTTGGGTGTGATTTGATTTCCGTCTAGAACATCAAAAATCCTTTAGCATGCTCCAAAATGACTCATCTATATCTATAATGATAGATCTTGATTAGGAGTATCTTTTTCTAGTACATGTCAAGTATCTATTTTGAAGTCTTGATCGATTTTGGGGGTTGGGAAGGATCAGGTGATGGTTTTGGGTGTGATTTGATTTTCGTCTAGAACATCAAAAATCCTTCAGGATGCTCCAAAATGACTCATCTATATCTATAATGATAGATCTTGATTAGGAGTATCTTTTTCTAGTACATGTCAAGTATCTATTTTGAAGTCTTGATCGATTTTGGGGGTTGGGAAGGATCAGGTGATGGTTTTGGGTGTGATTTGATTTTCGTCTAGAACATCAAAAATCCTTCAGGATGCTCCAAAATGACTCATCTATATCTATAATGATAGATCTTGATTAGGAGTATCTTTTTCTAGTACATGTCAAGTATCTATTTTGAAGTCTTGATCGATTTTGGGGGTTGGGAAGGATCAGGTGATGGTTTTGGGTGTGATTTGATTTTCGTCTAGAACATCAAAAATCCTTCAGGATGCTCCAAAATAACTCATCTATATCTATAATGATAGATCTTGATTAGGAGTATCTTTTTCTAGTACATGTCAAGTATCTATATTGAAGTCTTGATCGATTTTGGGGGTTGGGAAGGATCAGGTGATGGTTTTGGGTGTGATTTGATTTTCGTCTAGAACATCAAAAATCCTTCAGGATGCTCCAAAATGACTCATCTATATCTATAATGATAGATCTTGATTAGGAGTATCTTTTTCTAGTACATGTCAAGTATCTATTTTGAAGTCTTGATCGATTTTGGGGGTTGGGAAGGATCAGGTGATGGTTTTGGGTGTGATTTGATTTTCGTCTAGAACATCAAAAATCCTTCAGGATGCTCCAAAATGACTCATCTATATCTATAATGATAGATCTTGATTAGGAGTATCTTTTTCTAGTACATGTCAAGTATCTATTTTGAAGTCTTGATCGATTTTGGGGGTTGGGAAGGATCAGGTGATGGTTTTGGGTGTGATTTGATTTTCGTCTAGAACATCAAAAATCCTTCAGGATGCTCCAAAATGACTCATCTATATCTATAATGATAGATATTGATTAGGAGTATCTTTTTCTAGTACATGTCAAGTATCTATTTTGAAGTCTTGATCGATTTTGGGGGTTGGGAAGGATCAGGGGATGGTTTTGGGTGTGATTTGATTTTCGTCTAGAACATCAAAAATCCTTCAGGATGCTCCAAAATGACTCATCTATATCTATAACGATAGATCTTGATTAGGAGTATCTTTTTCTAGTACATGTCAAGTATCTATTTTGAAGTCTTGATCGATTTTGGGGGTTGGGAAGGATCAGGTGATGGTTTTGGGTGTGATTTGATTTTCGTCTAGAACATCAAAAATCCTTCAGGATGCTCCAAAATGACTCATCTATATCTATAATGATAGATCTTGATTAGGAGTATCTTTTTCTAGTACATGTCAAGTATCTATTTTGAAGTCTTGATCGATTTTGGGGGTTGGGAAGGATCAGGTGATGGTTTTGGGTGTGATTTGATTTTCGTCTAGAACATCAAAAATCCTTCAGGATGCTCCAAAATGACTCATCTATATCTATAATGATAGATCTTGATTAGGAGTATCTTTTTCTAGTACATGTCAAGTATCTATTTTGAAGTCTTGATCGATTTTGGGGGTTGGGAAGGATCAGGTGATGGTTTTGGGTGTGATTTGATTTTCGTCTAGAACATCAAAAATCCTTCAGGATGCTCCAAAATGACTCATCTATATCTATAATGATAGATCTTGATTAGGAGTATCTTTTTCTAGTACATGTCAAGTATCTATTTTAAAGTCTTGATCGATTTTGGGGGTTGGGAAGGATCAGGTGATGGTTTTGGGTGTGATTTGATTTTCGTCTAGAACATCAAAAATCCTTCAGGATGCTCCAAAATGACTCATCTATATCTATAATGATAGATCTTGATTAGGAGTATCTTTTTCTAGTACATGTCAAGTATCTATTTTGAAGTCTTGATCGATTTTGGGGGTTGGGAAGGATCAGGTGATGGTTTTGGGTGTGATTTGATTTTCGTCTAGAACATCAAAAATCCTCCAGGATGCTCCAAAATGACTCATCTATATCTATAATGATAGATCTTGATTAGGAGTATCTTTTTCTAGTACATGTCAAGTATCTATTTTGAAGTCTTGATCGATTTTGGGGGTTGGGAAGGATCAGGTGATGGTTTTGGGTGTGATTTGATTTTCGTCTTGAACATCAAAAATCCTTCAGGATGCTCCAAAATGACTCATCTATATCTATAATGATAGATCTTGATTAGGAGTATCTTTTTCTAGTACATGTCAAGTATCTATTTTGAAGTCCTGATCGATTTTGGGGGTTGGGAAGGATCAGGTGATGGTTTTGGGTGTGATTTGATTTTCGTCTAGAACATCAAAAATCCTTCAGGATGCTCCAAAATGACTCATCTATATCTATAATGATAGATCTTGATTAGGAGTATCTTTTTCTAGTACATGTCAAGTATCTATTTTGAAGTCTTGATCGATTTTGGGGGTTGGGAAGGATCAGGTGATGGTTTTGGGTGTGATTTGATTTTCGTCTAGAACATCAAAAATCCTTCAGGATGCTCCAAAATGACTCATCTATATCTATAATGATAGATCTTGATTAGGAGTATCTTTTTCTAGTACATGTCAAGTATCTATTTTGAAGTCTTGATCGATTTTGGGGGTTGGGAAGGATCAGGTGATGGTTTTGGGTGTGATTTGATTTTCGTCTAGAACATCAAAAATCCTTCAAGATGCTCCAAAATGACTCATCTATATCTATAATGATAGATCTTGATTAGGAGTATCTTTTTCTAGTACATGTCAAGTATCTATTTTGAAGTCTTGATCGATTTTGGGGGTTGGGAAGGATCAGGTGATGGTTTTGGGTGTGATTTGATTTTCGTCTAGAACATCAAAAATCCTTCAGGATGCTCCAAAATGACTCATCTATATCTATAATGATAGATCTTGATTAGGAGTATCTTTTTCTAGTACATGTCAAGTATCTATTTTGAAGTCTTGATCGATTTTGGGGGTTGGGAAGGATCAGGTGATGGTTTTGGGTGTGATTTGATTTTCGTCTAGAACATCAAAAATCCTTCAGGATGCTCCAAAATGACTCATCTATATCTATAATGATAGATCTTGATTAGGAGTATCTTTTTCTAGTACATGTCAAGTATCTATTTTGAAGTCTTGATCGATTTTGGGGGTTGGGAAGGATCAGGTGATGGTTTTGGGTGTGATTTGATTTTCGTCTAGAACATCAAAAATCCTTCAGGATGCTCCAAAATGACTCATCTATATCTATAATGATAGATCTTGATTAGGAGTATCTTTTTCTAGTACATGTCAAGTATCTATTTTGAAGTCTTGATCGATTTTGGGGGTTGGGAAGGATCAGGTGATGGTTTTGGGTGTGATTTGATTTTCGTCTAGAACATCAAAAATCCTTCAGGATGCTCCAAAATGACTCATCTATATCTATAATGATAGATCTTGATTAGGAGTATCTTTTTCTAGTACAAGTCAAGTATCTATTTTGAAGTCTTGATCGATTTTGGGGGTTGGAAAGGATCAGGTGATGGTTTTGGGTGTGATTTGATTTTCGTCTAGAACATCAAAAATCCTTCAGCATGCTCCAAAATGACTCATCTATATCTATAATGATAGATCTTGATTAGGAGTATCTTTTTCTAGTACATGTCAAGTATCTATTTTGAAGTCTTGATCGATTTTGGGGGTTGGGAAGGATCAGGTGATGGTTTTGGGTGTGATTTGATTTTCGTCTAGAACATCAAAAATCCTTCAGGATGCTCCAAAATGACTCATCTATATCTATAATGATAGATCGTTATTAGGAGTATCTTTTTCTAGTACATGTCAAGTATCTATTTTGAAGTCTTGATCGATTTTGGGGGTTGGGAAGGGTCAGGTGATGGTTTTGGTAGTGATTTGATTTTCGTCTAGAACATCAAAAATCCTTCAGGATGCTCCAAAATGACTCATCTATATCTATAATGATAGATCTTGATTAGGAGTATCTTTTTCTAGTACATGTCAAGTATCTATTTTGAAGTCTTGATCGATTTTGGGGGTTGGGAAGGATCAGGTGATGGTTTTGGGTGTGATTTGATTTTCGTCTAGAACATCAAAAATCCTTCAGGATGCTCCAAAATGACTCATCTATATCTATAATGATAGATCTTGATTAGGAGTATCTTTTTCTAGTACATGTCAAGTATCTATTTTGAAGTCTTGATCGATTTTGGGGGTTGGGAAGGATCAGGTGATGGTTTTGGGTGTGATTTGATTTTCGTCTAGAACATCAAAAATCCTTCAGGATGCTCCAAAATGACTCATCTATATCTATAATGATAGATCTTGATTAGGAGTATCTTTTTCTAGTACATGTCAAGTATCTATTTTGAAGTCTTGATCGATTTTGGGGGTTGGGAAGGATCAGGTGATGGTTTTGGGTGTGATTTGATTTTCGTCTAGAACATCAAAAATCCTTCAGGATGCTCCAAAATGACTCATCTATATCTATAATGATAGATCTTGATTAGGAGTATCTTTTTCTAGTACATGTCAAGTATCTATTTTGAAGTCTTGATCGATTTTGGGGGTTGGGAAGGATCAGGTGATGGTTTTGGGTGTGATTTGATTTTCGTCTAGAACATCAAAAATCCTTCAGGATGCTCCAAAATGACTCATCTATATCTATAATGATAGATCTTGATTAGGAGTATCTTTTTCTAGTACAAGTCAAGTATCTATTTTGAAGTCTTGATCGATTTTGGGGGTTGGAAAGGATCAGGTGATGGTTTTGGGTGTGATTTGATTTTCGTCTAGAACATCAAAAATCCTTCAGCATGCTCCAAAATGACTCATCTATATCTATAATGATAGATCTTGATTAGGAGTATCTTTTTCTAGTACATGTCAAGTATCTATTTTGAAGTCTTGATCGATTTTGGGGGTTGGGAAGGATCAGGTGATGGTTTTGGGTGTGATTTGATTTTCGTCTAGAACATCAAAAATCCTTCAGGATGCTCCAAAATGACTCATCTATATCTATAATGATAGATCGTTATTAGGAGTATCTTTTTCTAGTACATGTCAAGTATCTATTTTGAAGTCTTGATCGATTTTGGGGGTTGGGAAGGGTCAGGTGATGGTTTTGGTAGTGATTTGATTTTCGTCTAGAACATCAAAAATCCTTCAGGATGCTCCAAAATGACTCATCTATATCTATAATGATAGATCTTGATTAGGAGTATCTTTTTCTAGTACATGTCAAGTATCTATTTTGAAGTCTTGATCGATTTTGGGGGTTGGGAAGGATCAGGTGATGGTTTTGAGTGTGATTTGATTTTCGTCTAGAACATCAAAAATCCTTCAGGATGCTCCAAAATGACTCATCTATATCTATAATGATAGATCTTGATTAGGAGTATCTTTTTGTAGTACATGTCAAGTATCTATTTTGAAGTCTTGATCGATTTTGGGGGTTGGGAAGGATCAGGTGATGGTTTTGGGTGTGATTTGATTTTCGTCTAGAACATCAAAAATCCTTCAGGATGCTCCAAAATGACTCATCTATATCTATAATGATAGATCTTGATTAGGAGTATCTTTTTCTAGTACATGTCAAGTATCTATTTTGAAGTCTTGATCGATTTTGGGGGTTGGGAAGGATCAGGTGATGGTTTTGGGTGTGATTTGATTTTCGTCTAGAACATCAAAAATCCTTCAGGATGCTCCAAAATGACTCATCTATATCTATAATGATAGATCTTGATTAGGAGTATCTTTTTCTAGTACATGTCAAGTATCTATTTTGAAGTCTTGATCGATTTTGGGGGTTGGGAAGGATCAGGTGATGGTTTTGGGTGTGATTTGATTTTCGTCTAGAACATCAAAAATCCTTCAGGATGCTCCAAAATGACTCATCTATATCTATAATGATAGATCTTGATTAGGAGTATCTTTTTCTAGTACATGTCAAGTATCTATTTTGAAGTCTTGATCGATTTTGGGGGTTGGGAAGGATCAGGTGATGGTTTTGGGTGTGATTTGATTTTCGTCTAGAACATCAAAAATCCTTCAGGATGCTCCAAAATGACTCATCTATATCTATAATGATAGATCTTGATTGGGAGTATCTTTTTCTAGTACATGTCAAGTATCTATTTTGAAGTCTTGATCGATTTTGGGGGTTGGGAAGGATCAGGTGATGGTTTTGGGTGTGATTTGATTTTCGTCTAGAACATCAAAAATCCTTCAGGATGCTCCAAAATGACTCATCTATATCTATAATGATAGATCTTGATTAGGAGTATCTTTTTCTAGTACATGTCAAGTATCTATTTTGAAGTCTTGATCGATTTTGGGGGTTGGGAAGGATCAGGTGATGGTTTTGGGTGTGATTTGATTTTCGTCTAGAACATCAAAAATCCTTCAGCATGCTCCAAAATGACTCATCTATATCTATAATGATAGATCTTGATTAGGAGTATCTTTTTCTAGTACATGTCAAGTATCTATTTTGAAGTCTTGATCGATTTTGGGGGTTGGGAAGGATCAGGTGATGGTTTTGGGTGTGATTTGATTTTCGTCTAGAACATCAAAAATCCTTCAGCATGCTCCAAAATGACTCATCTATATCTATAATGATAGATCTTGATTAGGAGTATCTTTTTCTAGTACATGTCAAGTATCTATTTTGAAGTCTTGATCGATTTTGGGGGTTGGGAAGGATCAGGTGATGGTTTTGGGTGTGATTTGATTTTCGTCTAGAACATCAAAAATCCTTCAGGATGCTCCAAAATGACTCATCTATATCTATAATGATAGATCTTTATTAGGAGTATCTTTTTCTAGTACATTTCAAGTATCTATTTTGAAGTCTTGATCGATTTTGGGGGTTGGGAAGGGTCAGGTGATGGTTTTGGTAGTGATTTGATTTTCGTCTAGAACATCAAAAATCCTTCAGGATGCTCCAAAATGACTCATCTATATCTATAATGATAGATCTTGATTAGGAGTATCTTTTTCTAGTACATGTCAAGTATCTATTTTGAAGTCTTGATCGATTTTGGGGGTTGGGAAGGATCAGGTGATGGTTTTGAGTGTGATTTGATTTTCGTCTAGAACATCAAAAATCCTTCAGGATGCTCCAAAATGACTCATCTATATCTATAATGATAGATCTTGATTAGGAGTATCTTTTTCTAGTACATGTCAAGTATCTATTTTGAAGTCTTGATCGATTTTGGGGGTTGGGAAGGATCAGGTGATGGTTTTGGGTGTGATTTGATTTTCGTCTAGAACATCAAAAATCCTTCAGGATGCTCCAAAATGACTCATCTATATCTATAATGATAGATCTTGATTAGGAGTATCTTTTTCTAGTACATGTCAAGTATCTATTTTGAAGTCTTGATCGATTTTGGGGGTTGGGAAGGATCAGGTGATGGTTTTGGGTGTGATTTGATTTTCGTCTAGAACATCAAAAATCCTTCAGGATGCTCCAAAATGACTCATCTATATCTATAATGATAGATCTTGATTAGGAGTATCTTTTTCTAGTACATGTCAAGTATCTATTTTGAAGTCTTGATCGATTTTGGGGGTTGGGAAGGATCAGGTGATGGTTTTGGGTGTGATTTGATTTTCGTCTAGAACATCAAAAATCCTTCAGGATGCTCCAAAATGACTCATCTATATCTATAATGATAGATCTTGATTAGGAGTATCTTTTTCTAGTACATGTCAAGTATCTATTTTGAAGTCTTGATCGATTTTGGGGGTTGGGAAGGATCAGGTGATGGTTTTGGGTGTGATTTGATTTTCGTCTAGAACATCAAAAATCCTTCAGGATGCTCCAAAATGACTCATCTATATCTATAATGATAGATCTTGATTAGGAGTATCTTTTTCTAGTACAAGTCAAGTATCTATTTTGAAGTCTTGATCGATTTTGGGGGTTGGGAAGGATCAGGTGATGGTTTTGGGTGTGATTTGATTTTCGTCTAGAACATCAAAAATCCTTCAGGATGCTCCAAAATGACTCATCTATATCTATAATGATAGATCTTGATTAGGAGTATCTTTTTCTAGTAAATGTCAAGTATCTATTTTGAAGTCTTGATCGATTTTGGGGGTTGGGAAGGATCAGGTGATGGTTTTGGGTGTGATTTGATTTTCGTCTAGAACATCAAAAATCCTTCAGGATGCTCCAAAATGACTCATCTATATCTATAATGATAGATCTTGATTAGGAGTATCTTTTTCTAGTACATGTCAAGTATCTATTTTGAAGTCTTGATCGATTTTGGGGGTTGGGAAGGATCAGGTGATGGTTTTGGGTGTGATTTGATTTTCGTCTAGAACATCAAAAATCCTTCAGGATGCTCCAAAATGACTCATCTATATCTATAATGATAGATCTTGATTAGGAGTATCTTTTTCTAGTACAAGTCAAGTATCTATTTTGAAGTCTTGATCGATTTTGGGGGTTGGGAAGGATCAGGTGATGGTTTTGGGTGTGATTTGATTTTCGTCTAGAACATCAAAAATCCTTCAGGATGCTCCAAAATGACTCATCTATATCTATAATGATAGATCTTGATTAGGAGTATCTTTTTCTAGTACATGTCAAGTATCTATTTTGAAGTCTTGATCGATTTTGGGGGTTGGGAAGGATCAGGTGATGGTTTTGGGTGTGATTTGATTTTCGTCTAGAACATCAAAAATCCTTCAGGATGCTCCAAAATGACTCATCTATATCTATAATGATAGATCTTTATTAGGAGTATCTTTTTCTAGTACATGTCAAGTATCTATTTTGAAGTCTTGATCGATTTTGGGGGTTGGGAAGGGTCAGGTGATGGTTTTGGTAGTGATTTGATTTTCGTCTAGAACATCAAAAATCCTTCAGGATGCTCCAAAATGACTCATCTATATCTATAATGATAGATCTTGATTAGGAGTATCTTTTTCTAGTACATGTCAAGTATCTATTTTGAAGTCTTGATCGATTTTGGGGGTTGGGAAGGATCAGGTGATGGTTTTGAGTGTGATTTGATTTTCGTCTAGAACATCAAAAATCCTTCAGGATGCTCCAAAATGACTCATCTATATCTATAATGATAGATCTTGATTAGGAGTATCTTTTTCTAGTACATGTCAAGTATCTATTTTGAAGTCTTGATCGATTTTGGGGGTTGGGAAGGATCAGGTGATGGTTTTGGGTGTGATTTGATTTTCGTCTAGAACATCAAAAATCCTTCAGGATGCTCCAAAATGACTCATCTATATCTATAATGATAGATCTTGATTAGGAGTATCTTTTTCTAGTACATGTCAAGTATCTATTTTGAAGTCTTGATCGATTTTGGGGGTTGGGAAGGATCAGGTGATGGTTTTGGGTGTGATTTGATTTTCGTCTAGAACATCAAAAATCCTTCAGGATGCTCCAAAATGACTCATCTATATCTATAATGATAGATCTTGATTAGGAGTATCTTTTTCTAGTACATGTCAAGTATCTATTTTGAAGTCTTGATCGATTTTGGGGGTTGGGAAGGATCAGGTGATGGTTTTGGGTGTGATTTGATTTTCGTCTAGAACATCAAAAATCCTTCAGGATGCTCCAAAATGACTCATCTATATCTATAATGATAGATCTTGATTAGGAGTATCTTTTTCTAGTACATGTCAAGTATCTATTTTGAAGTCTTGATCGATTTTGGGGGTTGGGAAGGATCAGGTGATGGTTTTGGGTGTGATTTGATTTTCGTCTAGAACATCAAAAATCCTTCAGGATGCTCCAAAATGACTCATCTATATCTATAATGATAGATCTTGATTAGGAGTATCTTTTTCTAGTACATGTCAAGTATCTATTTTGAAGTCTTGATCGATTTTGGGGGTTGGGAAGGATCAGGTGATGGTTTTGGGTGTGATTTGATTTTCGTCTAGAACATCAAAAATCCTTCAGGATGCTCCAAAATGACTCATCTATATCTATAATGATAGATCTTGATTAGGAGTATCTTTTTCTAGTACATGTCAAGTATCTATTTTGAAGTCTTGATCGATTTTGGGGGTTGGGAAGGATCAGGTGATGGTTTTGGGTGTGATTTGATTTTCGTCTAGAACATCAAAAATCCTTCAGGATGCTCCAAAATGACTCATCTATATCTATAATGATAGATCTTGATTAGGAGTATCTTTTTCTAGTACATGTCAAGTATCTGTTTTGAAGTCTTGAAAGATTTTGGGGGTTGGGAAGGATCAGGTGATGGTTTTGGGTGTGATTTGATTTTCGTCTAGAACATCAAAAATCCTTCAGGATGCTCCAAAATGACTCATCTATATCTATAATGATAGATCTTGATTAGGAGTATCTTTTTCTAGTACATGTCAAGTATCTATTTTGAAGTCTTGATCGATTTTGGGGGTTGGGAAGGATCAGGTGATGGTTTTGGGTGTGATTTGATTTTCGTCTAGAACATCAAAAATCCTTCAGGATGCTCCAAAATGACTCATCTATATCTATAATGATAGATCTTGATTAGGAGTATCTTTTTCTAGTACATGTCAAGTATCTATTTTGAAGTCTTGATCGATTTTGGGGGTTGGGAAGGATCAGGTGATGGTTTTGGGTGTGATTTGATTTTCGTCTAGAACATCAAAAATCCTTCAGGATGCTCCAAAATGACTCATCTATATCTATAATGATAGATCTTGATTAGGAGTATCTTTTTCTAGTACATGTCAAGTATCTATTTTGAAGTCTTGATCGATTTTGGGGGTTGGGAAGGATCAGGTGATGGTTTTGGGTGTGATTTGATTTTCGTCTAGAACATCAAAAATCCTTCAGGATGCTCCAAAATGACTCATCTATATCTATAATGATAGATCTTGATTAGGAGTATCTTTTTCTAGTACATGTCAAGTATCTATTTTGAAGTCTTGATCGATTTTGGGGGTTGGGAAGGATCAGGTGATGGTTTTGGGTGTGATTTGATTTTCGTCTAGAACATCAAAAATCCTTCAGGATGCTCCAAAATGACTCATCTATATCTATAATGATAGATCTTGATTAGGAGTATCTTTTTCTAGTACATGTCAAGTATCTATTTTGAAGTCTTGATCGATTTTGGGGGTTGGGAAGGATCAGGTGATGGTTTTGGGTGTGATTTGATTTTCGTCTAGAACATCAAAAATCCTTCAGGATGCTCCAAAATGACTCATCTATATCTATAATGATAGATCTTGATTAGGAGTATCTTTTTCTAGTACATGTCAAGTATCTATTTTGAAGTCTTGATCGATTTTGGGGGTTGGGAAGGATCAGGTGATGGTTTTGGGTGTGATTTGATTTTCGTCTAGAACATCAAAAATCCTTCAGGATGCTCCAAAATGACTCATCTATATCTATAATGATAGATCTTGATTAGGAGTATCTTTTTCTAGTACATGTCAAGTATCTATTTTGAAGTCTTGATCGATTTTGGGGGTTGGGAAGGATCAGGTGATGGTTTTGGGTGTGATTTGATTTTCGTCTAGAACATCAAAAATCCTTCAGGATGCTCCAAAATGACTCATCTATATCTATAATGATAGATCTTGATTAGGAGTATCTTTTTCTAGTACATGTCAAGTATCTATTTTGAAGTCTTGATCGATTTTGGGGGTTGGGAAGGATCAGGTGATGGTTTTGGGTGTGATTTGATTTTCGTCTAGAACATCAAAAATCCTTCAGGATGCTCCAAAATGACTCATCTATATCTATAATGATAGATCTTGATTAGGCGTATCTTTTTCTAGTACATGTCAAGTATCTATTTTGAAGTCTTGATCGATTTTGGGGGTTGGGAAGGATCAGGTGATGGTTTTGGGTGTGATTTGATTTTCGTCTAGAACATCAAAAATCCTTCAGGATGCTCCAAAATGACTCATCTATATCTATAATGATAGATCTTGATTAGGAGTATCTTTTTCTAGTACATGTCAAGTATCTATTTTGAAGTCTTGATCGATTTTGGGGGTTGGGAAGGATCAGGTGATGGTTTTGGGTGTGATTTGATTTTCGTCTAGAACATCAAAAATCCTTCAGGATGCTCCAAAATGACTCATCTATATCTATAATGATAGATCTTGATTAGGAGTATCTTTTTCTAGTACATGTCAAGTATCTATTTTGAAGTCTTGATCGATTTTGGGGGTTGGGAAGGATCAGGTGATGGTTTTGGGTGTGATTTGATTTTCGTCTAGAACATCAAAAATCCTTCAGGATGCTCCAAAATGACTCATCTATATCTATAATGATAGATCTTGATTAGGAGTATCTTTTTCTAGTACATGTCAAGTATCTATTTTGAAGTCTTGATCGATTTTGGGGGTTGGGAAGGATCAGGTGATGGTTTTGGGTGTGATTTGATTTTCGTCTAGAACATCAAAAATCCTTCAGGATGCTCCAAAATGACTCATCTATATCTATAATGATAGATCTTGATTAGGAGTATCTTTTTCTAGTACATGTCAAGTATCTATTTTGAAGTCTTGATCGATTTTGGGGGTTGGGAAGGATCAGGTGATGGTTTTGGGTGTGATTTGATTTTCGTCTAGAACATCAAAAATCCTTCAGGATGCTCCAAAATGACTCATCTATATCTATAATGATAGATCTTGATTAGGAGTATCTTTTTCTAGTACATGTCAAGTATCTATTTTGAAGTCTTGATCGATTTTGGGGGTTGGGAAGGATCAGGTGATGGTTTTGGGTGTGATTTGATTTTCGTCTAGAACATCAAAAATCCTTCAGGATGCTCCAAAATGACTCATCTATATCTATAATGATAGATCTTGATTAGGAGTATCTTTTTCTAGTACATGTCAAGTATCTATTTTGAAGTCTTGATCGATTTTGGGGGTTGGGAAGGATCAGGTGATGGTTTTGGGTGTGATTTGATTTTCGTCTAGAACATCAAAAATCCTTCAGGATGCTCCAAAATGACTCATCTATATCTATAATGATAGATCTTGATTAGGAGTATCTTTTTCTAGTACATGTCAAGTATCTATTTTGAAGTATTGATCGATTTTGGGGGTTGGGAAGGATCAGGTGATGGTTTTGGGTGTGATTTGATTTTCGTCTAGAACATCAAAAATCCTTCAGGATGCTCCAAAATGACTCATCTATATCTATAATGATAGATCTTGATTAGGAGTATCTTTTTCTAGTACATGTCAAGTATCTATTTTGAAGTCTTGATCGATTTTGGGGGTTGGGAAGGATCAGGTGATGGTTTTGGGTGTGATTTGATTTTCGTCTAGAACATCAAAAATCCTTCAGGATGCTCCAAAATGACTCATCTATATCTATAATGATAGATCCTGATTAGGAGTATCTTTTTCTAGTACATGTCAAGTATCTATTTTGAAGTCTTGATCGATTTTGGGGGTTGGGAAGGATCAGGTGATGGTTTTGGGTGTGATTTGATTTTCGTCTAGAACATCAAAAATCCTTCAGGATGCTCCAAAATGACTCATCTATATCTATAATGATAGATCTTGATTAGGAGTATCTTTTTCTAGCACATGTCAAGTATCTATTTTGAAGTCTTGATCGATTTTGGGGGTTGGGAAGGATCAGGTGATGGTTTTGGGTGTGATTTGATTTTCGTCTAGAACATCAAAAATCCTTCAGGATGCTCCAAAATGACTCATCTATATCTATAATGATAGATCTTGATTAGGAGTATCTTTTTCTAGTACATGTCAAGTATCTATTTTGAAGTCTTGATCGATTTTGGGGGTTGGGAAGGATCAGGTGATGGTTTTGGGTGTGATTTGATTTTCGTCTAGAACATCAAAAATCCTTCAGGATGCTCCAAAATGACTCATCTATATCTATAATGATAGATCCTGATTAGGAGTATCTTTTTCTAGTACATGTCAAGTATCTTTTTTGAAGTCTTGATCGATTTTGGGGGTTGGGAAGGATCAGGTGATGGTTTTGGGTGTGATTTGATTTTCGTCTAGAACATCAAAAATCCTTCAGGATGCTCCAAAATGACTCATCTATATCTATAATGATAGATCTTGATTAGGAGTATCTTTTTCTAGTACATGTCAAGTATCTATTTTGAAGTCTTGATCGATTTTGGGGGTTGGGAAGGATCAGGTGATGGTTTTGGGTGTGATTTGATTTTCGTCTAGAACATCAAAAATCCTTCAGTATGCTCCAAAATGACACATCTATATCTATAATGATAGATCTTGATTAGGAGTATCTTTTTCTAGTACATGTCAAGTATCTATTTTGAAGTCTTGATCGATTTTGGGGGTTGGGAAGGATCAGGTGATGGTTTTGGGTGTGATCTGATTTTCGTCTAGAACATCAAAAATCCTTCAGGATGCTCCAAAATGACTCATCTATATCTATAATGATAGATCTTGATTAGGAGTATCTTTTTCTAGTACATGTCAAGTATCTATTTTGAAGTCTTGATCGATTTTGGGGGTTGGGAAGGATCAGGTGATGGTTTTGGGTGTGATTTGATTTTCGTCTAGAACATCAAAAATCCTTCAGGATGCTCCAAAATGACTCATCTATATCTATAATGATAGATCTTGATTAGGAGTATCTTTTTCTAGTACATGTCAAGGATCTATTTTGAAGTCTTGATCGATTTTGGGGGTTGGGAAGGATCAGGTGATGGTTTTGGGTGTGATTTGATTTTCGTCTAGAACATCAAAAATCCTTCAGGATGCTCCAAAATGACTCATCTATATCTATAATGATAGATCTTGATTAGGAGTATCTTTTTCTAGTACATGTCAAGTATCTATTTTGAAGTCTTGATCGATTTTGGGGGTTGGGAAGGATCAGGTGATGGTTTTGGGTGTGATTTGATTTTCGTCTAGAACATCAAAAATCCTTCAGGATGCTCCAAAATGACTCATCTATATCTATAATGATAGATCTTGATTAGGAGTATCTTTTTCTAGTACATGTCAAGTATCTATTTTGAAGTCTTGATCGATTTTGGGGGTCTAGAACATCAAAAATCCTTCAGGATGCTCCAAAATGACTCATCTATATCTATAATGATAGATCTTGATTAGGAGTATCTTTTTCTAGTACATGTCAAGTATCTATTTTGAAGTCTTGATCGATTTTGGGGGTTGGGAAGGATCAGGTGATGGTTTTGGGTGTGATTTGATTTTCGTCTAGAACATCAAAAATCCTTCAGTATGCTCCAAAATGACTCATCTATATCTATAATGATAGATCTTGATTAGGAGTATCTTTTTCTAGTACATGTCAAGTATCTATTTTGAAGTCTTGATCGATTTTGGGGGTTGGGAAGGATCAGGTGATGGTTTTGGGTGTGATTTGATTTTCGTCTAGAACATCAAAAATCCTTCAGGATGCTCCAAAATGACTCATCTATATCTATAATGATAGATTTTGATTAGGAGTATCTTTTTCTACTACATGTCAAGTATCTATTTTGAAGTCTTGATCGATTTTGGGGGTTGGGAAGGATCAGGTGATGGTTTTGGGTGTGATTTGATTTTCGTCTAGAACATCAAAAATCCTTCAGGATGCTCCAAAATGACTCATCTATATCTATAATGATAGATCTTGATTAGGAGTATCTTTTTCTAGTACATGTCAAGTATCTATTTTGAAGTCTTGATCGATTTTGGGGGTTGGGAAGGATCAGGTGATGGTTTTGGGTGTGATCTGATTTTCGTCTAGAACATCAAAAATCCTTCAGGATGCTCCAAAATGACTCATCTATATCTATAATGATAGATCTTGATTAGGAGTATCTTTTTCTAGTACATGTCAAGTATCTATTTTGAAGTCTTGATCGATTTTGGGGGTTGGGAAGGATCAGGTGATGGTTTTGGGTGTGATTTGATTTTCGTCTAGAACATCAAAAATCCTTCAGGATGCTCCAAAATGACTCATCTATATCTATAATGATAGATCTTGATTAGGAGTATCTTTTTCTAGTACATGTCAAGGATCTATTTTGAAGTCTTGATCGATTTTGGGGGTTGGGAAGGATCAGGTGATGGTTTTGGGTGTGATTTGATTTTCGTCTAGAACATCAAAAATCCTTCAGGATGCTCCAAAATGACTCATCTATATCTATAATGATAGATCTTGATTAGGAGTATCTTTTTCTAGTACATGTCAAGTATCTATTTTGAAGTCTTGATCGATTTTGGGGGTTGGGAAGGATCAGGTGATGGTTTTGGGTGTGATTTGATTTTCGTCTAGAACATCAAAAATCCTTCAGGATGCTCCAAAATGACTCATCTATATCTATAATGATAGATCTTGATTAGGAGTATCTTTTTCTAGTACATGTCAAGTATCTATTTTGAAGTCTTGATCGATTTTGGGGGTTGGGAAGGATCAGGTGATGGTTTTGGGTGTGATTTGATTTTCGTCTAGAACATCAAAAATCCTTCAGGATGCTCCAAAATGACTCATCTATATCTATAATGATAGATCTTGATTAGGAGTATCTTTTTCTAGTACATGTCAAGTATCTATTTTGAAGCCTTGATCGATTTTGGGGGTTGGGAAGGATCAGGTGATGGTTTTGGGTGTGATTTGATTTTCGTCTAGAACATCAAAAATCCTTCAGGATGCTCCAAAATGACTCATCTATATCTATAATGATAGATCTTGATTAGGAGTATCTTTTTCTAGTACATGTCAAGTATCTATTTTGAAGTCTTGATCGATTTTGGGGGTTGGGAAGGATCAGGTGATGGTTTTGGGTGTGATTTGATTTTCGTCTAGAACATCAAAAATCCTTCAGGATGCTCCAAAATGACTTATCTATATCTATAATGATAGATCTTGATTAGGAGTATCTTTTTCTAGTACATGTCAAGTATCTATTTTGAAGTCTTGATCGATTTTGGGGGTTGGGAAGGATCAGGTGATGGTTTTTTGTGTGATTTGATTTTCGTCTAGAACATCAAAAATCCTTCAGGATGCTCCAAAATGACTCATCTATATCTATAATGATAGATCTTGATTAGGAGTATCTTTTTCTAGTACATGTCAAGTATCTATTTTGAAGTCTTGATCGATTTTGGGGGTTGGGAAGGATCAGGTGATGGTTTTGGGTGTGATTTGATTTTCGTCTAGAACATCAAAAATCCTTCAGGATGCTCCAAAATGACTCATCTATATCTATAATGATAGATCTTGATTAGGAGTATCTTTTTCTAGTACATGTCAAGTATCTATTTTGAAGTCTTGATCGATTTTGGGGGTTGGGAAGGATCAGGTGATGGTTTTGGGTGTGATTTGATTTTCGTCTAGAACATCAAAAATCCTTCAGGATGCTCCAAAATGACTCATCTATATCTATAATGATAGATCTTGATTAGGAGTATCTTTTTCTAGTACATGTCAAGTATCTATTTTGAAGTCTTGATCGATTTTGGGGGTTGGGAAGGATCAGGTGATGGTTTTGGGTGTGATTTGATTTTCGTCTAGAACATCAAAAATCCTTCAGGATGCTCCAAAATGACTCATCTATATCTATAATGATAGATCTTGATTAGGAGTATCTTTTTCTAGTACATGTCAAGTATCTATTTTGAAGTCTTGATCGATTTTGGGGGTTGGGAAGGATCAGGTGATCGTTTTGGGTGTGATTTGATTTTCGTCTAGAACATCAAAAATCCTTCAGGATGCTCCAAAATGACTCATCTATATCTATAATGATAGATCTTGATTAGGAGTATCTTTTTCTAGTACATGTCAAGTATCTTTTTTGAAGTCTTGATCGATTTTGGGGGTTGGGAAGGATCAGGTGATGGTTTTGGGTGTGATTTGATTTTCGTCTAGAACATCAAAAATCCTTCAGGATGCTCCAAAATGACTCATCTATATCTATAATGATAGATCTTGATTAGGAGTATCTTTTTCTAGTACATGTCAAGTATCTATTTTGAAGTCTTGATCGATTTTGGGGGTTGGGAAGGATCAGGTGATGGTTTTGGGTGTGATTTGATTTTCGTCTAGAACATCAAAAATCCTTCAGGATGCTCCAAAATGACTCATCTATATCTATAATGATAGATCTTTATTAGGAGTATCTTTTTCTAGTACATGTCAAGTATCTATTTTGAAGTCTTGATCGATTTTGGGGGTTGGGAAGGATCAGGTGATGGTTTTGGGTGTGATTTGATTTTCGTCTAGAACATCAAAAATCCTTCAGGATGCTCCAAAATGACTCATCTATATCTATAATGATAGATCTTGATTAGGAGTATCTTTTTCTAGTACATGTCAAGTATCTATTTTGAAGTCTTGATCGATTTTGGGGGTTGGGAAGGATCAGGTGATGGTTTTGGGTGTGATTTGATTTTCGTCTAGAACATCAAAAATCCTTCAGGATGCTCCAAAATGACTCATCTATATCTATAATGATAGATCTTGATTAGGAGTATCTTTTTCTAGTACATGTCAAGTATCTATTTTGAAGTCTTGATCGATTTTGGGGGTTGGGAAGGATCAGGTGATGGTTTTGGGTGTGATTTGATTTTCGTCTAGAACATCAAAAATCCTTCAGGATGCTCCAAAATGACTCATCTATATCTATAATGATAGATCTTGATTAGGAGTATCTTTTTCTAGTACATGTCAAGTATCTATTTTGAAGTCTTGATCGATTTTGGGGGTTGGGAAGGATCAGGTGATGGTTTTGGGTGTGATTTGATTTTCGTCTAGAACATCAAAAATCCTTCAGGATGCTCCAAAATGACTCATCTATATCTTTAATGATAGATCTTGATTAGGAGTATCTTTTTCTAGTACATGTCAAGTATCTATTTTGAAGTCTTGATCGATTTTGGGGGTTGGGAAGGATCAGGTGATGGTTTTGGGTGTGATTTGATTTTCGTCCAGAACATCAAAAATCCTTCAGGATGCTCCAAAATGACTCATCTATATCTATAATGATAGATCTTGATTAGGAGTATCTTTTTCTAGTACATGTCAAGTATCTATTTTGAAGTCTTGATCGATTTTGGGGGTTGGGAAGGATCAGGTGATGGTTTTGGGTGTGATTTGATTTTCGTCTAGAACATCAAAAATCCTTCAGGATGCTCCAAAATGACTCATCTATTTCTATAATGATAGATCTTGATTAGGAGTATCTTTTTCTAGTACATGTCAAGTATCTATTTTGAAGTCTTGATCGATTTTGGGGGTTGGGAAGGATCAGGTGATGGTTTTGGGTGTGATTTGATTTTCGTCTAGAACATCAAAAATCCTTCAGGATGCTCCAAAATGACTCATCTATATCTATAATGATAGATCTTGATTAGGAGTATCTTTTTCTAGTACATGTCAAGTATCTATTTTGAAGTCTTGATCGATTTTGGGGGTTGGGAAGGATCAGGTGATGGTTTTGGGTGTGATTTGATTTTCGTCTAGAACATCAAAAATCCTTCAGGATGCTCCAAAATGACTCATCTATATCTATAATGATAGATCTTGATTAGGAGTATCTTTTTCTAGTACATGTCAAGTATCTATTTTGAAGTCTTGATCGATTTTGGGGGTTGGGAAGGATCAGGTGATGGTTTTGGGTGTGATTTGATTTTCGTCTAGAACATCAAAAATCCTTCAGGATGCTCCAAAATGACTCATCTATATCTATAATGATAGATCTTGATTAGGAGTATCTTTTTCTAGTACATGTCAAGTATCTATTTTGAAGTCTTGATCGATTTTGGGGGTTGGGAAGGATCAGGTGATGGTTTTGGGTGTGATTTGATTTTCGTCTAGAACATCAAAAATCCTTCAGGATGCTCCAAAATGACTCATCTATATCTATAATGATAGATCTTGATTAGGAGTATCTTTTTCTAGTACATGTCAAGTATCTATTTTGAAGTCTTGATCGATTTTGGGGGTTGGGAAGGATCAGGTGATGGTTTTGGGTGTGATTTGATTTTCGTCTAGAACATCAAAAATCCTTCAGGATGCTCCAAAATGACTCATCTATATCTATAATGATAGATCTTGATTAGGAGTATCTTTTTCTAGTACATGTCAAGTATCTATTTTGAAGTCTTGATCGATTTTGGGGGTTGGGAAGGATCAGGTGATGGTTTTGGATGTGATTTGATTTTCGTCTAGAACATTAAAAATCCTTCAGGATGCTCCAAAATGACTCATCTATATCTATAATGATAGATCATGATTAGGAGTATCTTTTTCTAGTACATGTCAAGTATCTATTTTGAAGTCTTGATCGATTTTGGGGGTTGGGAAGGATCAGGTGATGGTTTTGGGTGTGATTTGATTTTCGTCTAGAACATCAAAAATCCTTCAGGATGCTCCAAAATGACTCATCTATATCTATAATGATAGATCTTGATTAGGAGTATCTTTTTCTAGTACATGTCAAGTATCTATTTTGAAGTCTTGATCGATTTTGGGGGTTGGGAAGGATCAGGTGATGGTTTTGGCTGTGATTTGATTTTCGTCTAGAACATCAAAAATCCTTCAGGATGCTCCAAAATGACTCATCTATATCTATAATGATAGATCTTGATTAGGAGTATCTTTTTCTAGTACATGTCAAGTATCTATTTTGAAGTCTTGATCGATTTTGGGGGTTGGGAAGGATCAGGTGATGGTTTTGGGTGTGATTTGATTTTCGTCTAGAACATCAAAAATCCTTCAGGATGCTCCAAAATGACTCATCTATATCTATTATGATAGATCTTGATTAGGAGTATCTTTTTCTAGTACATGTCAAGTATCTATTTTGAAGTCTTGATCGATTTTGGGGGTTGGGAAGGATCAGGTGATGGTTTTGGGTGTGATTTGATTTTCGTCTAGAACATCAAAAATCCTTCAGGATGCTCCAAAATGACTCATCTATATCTATAATGAAAGATCTTGATTAGGAGTATCTTTTTCTAGTACATGTCAAGTATCTATTTTGAAGTCTTGATCGATTTTGGGGGTTGGGAAGGATCAGGTGATGGTTTTGGGTGTGATTTGATTTTCGTCTAGAACATCAAAAATCCTTCAGGATGCTCCAAAATGACTCATCTATATCTATAATGATAGATCTTGATTAGGAGTATCTTTTTCTAGTACATGTCAAGTATCTATTTTGAAGTCTTGATCGATTTTGGGGGTTGGGAAGGATCAGGTGATGGTTTTGGGTGTGATTTGATTTTCGTCTAGAACATCAAAAATCCTTCAGGATGCTCCAAAATGACTCATCTATATCTATAATGATAGATCTTGATTAGGAGTATCTTTTTCTAGTACATGTCAAGTATCTATTTTGAAGTCTTGATCGATTTTGGGGGTTGGGAAGGATCAGGTGATGGTTTTGGGTGTGATTTGATTTTCGTCTAGAACATCAAAAATCCTTCAGGATGCTCCAAAATGACTCATCTATATCTATAATGATAGATCTTGATTAGGAGTATCTTTTTCTAGTACATGTCAAGTATCTATTTTGAAGTCTTGATCGATTTTGCGGGGTTGGGAAGGATCAGGTGATGGTTTTGGGTGTGATTTGATTTTCGTCTAGAACATCAAAAATCCTTCAGGATGCTCCAAAATGACTCATCTATATCTATAATGATAGATCTTGATTAGGAGTATCTTTTTCTAGTACATGTCAAGTATCTATTTTGAAGTCTTGATCGATTTTGGGGGTTGGGAAGGATCAGGTGATGGTTTTGGGTGTGATTTGATTTTCGTCTAGAACATCAAAAATCCTTCAGGATGCTCCAAAATGACTCATCTATATCTATAATGATAGATCTTGATTAGGAGTATCTTTTTCTAGTACATGTCAAGTATCTATTTTGAAGTCTTGATCGATTTTGGGGGTTGGGAAGGATCAGGTGATGGTTTTGGGTGTGATTTGATTTTCGTCTAGAACATCAAAAATCCTTCAGGATGCTACAAAATAACTCATCTATATCTATAATGATAGATCTTGATTAGGAGTATCTTTTTCTAGTACATGTCAAGTATCTATTTTGAAGTTTTGATCGATTTTGGGGGTTGGGAAGGATCAGGTGATGGTTTTGGGTGTGATTTGATTTTCGTCTAGAACATCAAAAATCCTTCAGGATGCTCCAAAATGACTCATCTATATCTATAATGATAGATCTTGATTAGGAGTATCTTTTTCTAGTACATGTCAAGTATCTTTTTTGAAGTCTTGATCGATTTTGGGGGTTGGGAAGGATCAGGTGATGGTTTTGGGTGTGATTTGATTTTCGTCTAGAACATCAAAAATCCTTCAGGATGCTCCAAAATGACTCATCTATATCTATAATGATAGATCTTGATTAGGAGTATCTTTTTCTAGTACATGTCAAGTATCTATTTTGAAGTCTTGATCGATTTTGGGGGTTGGGAAGGGTCAGGTGATGGTTTTGGGTGTGATTTGATTTTCGTCTAGAACATCAAAAATCCTTCAGGATGCTCCAAAATGACTCATCTATATCTATAATGATAGATCTTGATTAGGAGTATCTTTTTCTAGTACATGTCAAGTATCTATTTTGAAGTCTTGATCGATTTTGGGGGTTGGGAAGGATCAGGTGATGGTTTTGGGTGTGATTTGATTTTCGTCTAGAACATCAAAAATCCTTCAGGATGCTCCAAAATGACTCATCTATATCTATAATGATAGATCTTGATTAGGAGTATCTTTTTCTAGTACATGTCAAGTATCTATTTTGAAGTCTTGATCGATTTTGGGGGTTGGGAAGGATCAGGTGATGGTTTTGGGTGTGATTTGATTTTCGTCTAGAACATCAAAAATCCTTCAGGATGCTCCAAAATGACTCATCTATATCTATAATGATAGATCTTGATTAGGAGTATCTTTTTCTAGTACATGTCAAGTATCTATTTTGAAGTCTTGATCGATTTTGGGGGTTGGGAAGGATCAGGTGATGGTTTTGGGTGTGATTTGATTTTCGTCTAGAACATCAAAAATCCTTCAGGATGCTCCAAAATGACTCATCTATATCTATAATGATAGATCTTGATTAGGAGTATCTTTTTCTAGTACATGTCAAGTATCTATTTTGAAGTCTTGATCGATTTTGGGGGTTGGGAAGGATCAGGTGATGGTTTTGGGTGTGATTTGATTTTCGTCTAGAACATCAAAAATCCTTCAGGATGCTACAAAATAACTCATCTATATCTATAATGATAGATCTTGATTAGGAGTATCTTTTTCTAGTACATGTCAAGTATCTATTTTGAAGTTTTGATCGATTTTGGGGGTTGGGAAGGATCAGGTGATGGTTTTGGGTGTGATTTGATTTTCGTCTAGAACATCAAAAATCCTTCAGGATGCTCCAAAATGACTCATCTATATCTATAATGATAGATCTTGATTAGGAGTATCTTTTTCTAGTACATGTCAAGTATCTATTTTGAAGTCTTGATCGATTTTGGGGGTTGGGAAGGATCAGGTAATGGTTTTGGGTGTGATTTGATTTTCGTCTAGAACATCAAAAATCCTTCAGGATGCTCCAAAATGACTCATCTATATCTATAATGATAGATCTTGATTAGGAGTATCTTTTTCTAGTACATGTCAAGTATCTATTTTGAAGTTTTGATCGATTTTGGGGGTTGGGAAGGATCAGGTGATGGTTTTGGGTGTGATTTGATTTTCGTCTAGAACATCAAAAATCCTTCAGGATGCTCCAAAATGACTCATCTATATCTATAATGATAGATCTTGATTAGGAGTATCTTTTTCTAGTACATGTCAAGTATCTATTTTGAAGTCTTGATCGATTTTGGGGGTTGGGAAGGATCAGGTAATGGTTTTGGGTGTGATTTGATTTTCGTCTAGAACATCAAAAATCCTTCAGGATGCTCCAAAATGACTCATCTATATCTATAATGATAGATCTTGATTAGGAGTATCTTTTTCTAGTACATGTCAAGTATCTATTTTGAAGTCTTGATCGATTTTGGGGGTTGGGAAGGATCAAGTGATGGTTTTGGGTGTGATTTGATTTTCGTCTAGAACATCAAAAATCCTTCAGGATGCTCCAAAATGACTCATCTATATCTATAATGATAGATCTTGATTAGGAGTATCTTTTTCTAGTACATGTCAAGTATCTATTTTGAAGTCTTGATCGATTTTGGGGGTTAGGAAGGATCAGGTGATGGTTTTGTGTGTGATTTGATTTTCGTCTAGAACATCAAAAATCCTTCAGGATGCTCCAAAATGACTCATCTATATCTATAATGATAGATCTTGATTAGGAGTATCTTTTTCTAGTACATGTCAAGTATCTATTTTGAAGTCTTGATCGATTTTGGGGGTTGGGAAGGATCAGGTGATGGTTTTGGGTGTGATTTGATTTTCGTCTAGAACATCAAAAATCCTTCAGGATGCTCCAAAATGACTCATCTATATCTATAATGATAGATCTTGATTAGGAGTATCTTTTTCTAGTACATGTCAAGTAACTATTTTGAAGTCTTGATCGATTTTGGGGGGTTGGGAAGGATCAGGTGATGGTTTTGGGTGTGATTTGATTTTCGTCTAGAACATCAAAAATCCTTCAATATGCTCCAAAATGACTCATCCATATCTATAATGATAGATCTTGATTAGGAGTATCTTTTTTTAGTACATGTCAAGTATCTATTTTGAAGTCTTGATCGATTTTGGGGGTTGGAAAGGATCAGGTGATGGTTTTGGGTGTGATTTGATTTTCGTCTAGAACATCAAAAATCCTTCAGGATGCTCCAAAATGACTCATCTATATCTATAATGATAGATCTTGATTAGGAGTATCTTTTTCTAGTACATGTCAAGTATCTATTTTGAAGTCTTGATCGATTTTGGGGGTTGGGAAGGATCAGGTGATGGTTTTGGGTGTGATTTGATTTTCGTCTAGAACATCAAAAATCCTTCAGGATGCTAAAAAATGACTCATCTATATCTATAATGATAGATCTTGATTAGGAGTATCTTTTTCTAGTACATGTCAAGTATCTATTTTGAAGTCTTGATCGATTTTGGGGGTTGGGAAGGATCAGGTGATGGTTTTGGGTGTGATTTGATTTTCGTCTAGAACATCAAAAATCCTTCAGGATGCTCCAAAATGACTCATCTATATCTATAATGAAAGATATTGATTAGGAGTATCTTTTTCTAGTACATGTCAAGTATCTATTTTGAAGTCTTGATCGATTTTGGGGGTTGGGAAGGATCAGGTGATGGTTTTGGGTGTGATTTGATTTTCGTCTAGAACATCAAAAATCCTTCAGGATGCTCCAAAATGACTCATCTATATCTATAATGATAGATCTTGATTAGGAGTATCTTTTCCTAGTACATGTCAAGTATCTATTTTGAAGTCTTGATCGATTTTGGGGGTTGGGAAGGATCAGGTGATGGTTTTGGGTGTGATTTGATTTTCGTCTAGAACATCAAAAATCCTTCAGGATGCTCCAAAATGACTCATCTATATCTATAATGATAGATCTTGATTAGGAGTATCTTTTTCTAGTACATGTCAAGTATCTATTTTGAAGTCTTGATCGATTTTGGGGGTTGGGAAGGATCAGGTGATGGTTTTGGGTGTGATTTGATTTTCGTCTAGAACATCAAAAATCCTTCAGGATGCTCCAAAATGACTCATCTATATCTATAATGATAGATCTTGATTAGGAGTATCTTTTTCTAGTACATGTCAAGTATCTATTTTGAAGTCTTGATCGATTTTGGGGGTTGGGAAGGATCAGGTGATGGTTTTGGGTGTGATTTGATTTTCGTCTAGAACATCAAAAATCCTTCAGGATGCTCCAAAATGACTCATCTATATCTATAATGATAGATTTTGATTAGGAGTATCTTTTTCTAGTACATGTCAAGTATCTATTTTGAAGTCTTGATCGATTTTGGGGGTTGGGAAGGATCAGGTGATGGTTTTGGGTGTGATTTGATTTTCGTCTAGAACATCAAAAATCCTTCAGGATGCTCCAAAATGACTCATCTATATCTATAATGATAGATCTTGATTAGGAGTATCTTTTTCTAGTACATGTCAAGTATCTATTTTGAAGTCTTGATCGATTTTGGGGGTTGGGAAGGATCAGGTGATGGTTTTGGGTGTGATTTGATTTTCGTCTAGAACATCAAAAATCCTTCAGGATGCTCCAAAATGACTCATCTATATCTATAATGATAGATCTTGATTAGGAGTATCTTTTTCTAGTACATGTCAAGTATCTATTTTGAAGTCTTGATCGATTTTGGGGGTTGGGAAGGATGTGATTTGATTTTCGTCTAGAACATCAAAAATCCTTCAGGATGCTACAAAATGACTCATCTATATCTATAATGATAGATCTTGATTAGGAGTATCTTTTTCTAGTACATGTCAAGTATCTATTTTGAAGTTTTATCGATTTTGGGGGTTGGGAAGGATCAGGTGATGGTTTTGGGTGTGATTTTATTTTCGTCTAGAACATCAAAAATCCTTCAGGATGCTCCAAAATGACTCATCTATATCTATAATGATAGATCTTGATTAGGAGTATCTTTTTCTAGTACATGTCAAGTATCTATTTTGAAGTCTTGATCGATTTTGGGGGTTGGGAAGGATCAGGTGATGGTTTTGGGTGTGATTTGATTTTCGTCTAGAACATCAAAAATCCTTCAGGATGCTCCAAAATGACTCATCTATATCTATAATGATAGATCTTGATTAGGAGTATCTTTTTCTTGTACATGTCAAGTATCTATTTTGAAGTCTTGATCGATTTTGGGGGTTGGGAAGGATCAGGTGATGGTTTTGGGCGTGATTTGATTTTCGTCTAGAACATCAAAAATCCTTCAGGATGCTCCAAAATGACTCATCTATATCTATAATGATAGATCTTGATTAGGAGTATCTTTTTCTAGTACATGTCAAGTATCTATTTTGAAGTCTTGATCGATTTTGGGGGTTGGGAAGGATCAGGTGATGGTTTTGGGTGTGATTTGATTTTCGTCTAGAACATCAAAAATCCTTCAGGATGCTCCAAAATGACTCATCTATATCTATAATGATAGATCTTGATTAGGAGTATCTTTTTCTAGTACATGTCAAGTATCTATTTTGAAGTCTTGATCGATTTTGGGGGTTGGGAAGGATCAGGTGATGGTTTTGGGTGTGATTTGATTTTCGTCTAGAACATCAAAAATCCTTCAGGATGCTCCAAAATGACTCATCTATATCTATAATGATAGATCTTGATTAGGAGTATCTTTTTCTAGTACATGTCAAGTATCTATTTTGAAGTCTTGATCGATTTTGGGGGTTGGGAAGGATCAGGTGATGGTTTTGGGTGTGATTTGATTTTCGTCTAGAACATCAAAAATCCTTCAGGATGCTCCAAAATGACTCATCTATATCTATAATGATAGATCTTGATTAGGAGTATCTTTTTCTAGTACATGTCAAGTATCTATTTTGAAGTCTTGATCGATTTTGGGGGTTGGGAAGGATCAGGTGATGGTTTTGGGTGTGATTTGATTTTCGTCTAGAACATCAAAAATCCTTCAGGATGCTCCAAAATGACTCATCTATATCTATAATGATAGATCTTGATTAGGAGTATCTTTTTCTAGTACATGTCAAGTATCTATTTTGAAGTCTTGATCGATTTTGGGGTTGGGAAGGATCAGGTGATGGTTTTGGGTGTGATTTGATTTTCGTCTAGAACATCAAAAATCCTTCAGGATGCTCCAAAATGACTCATCTATATCTATAATGATAGATCTTGATTAGGAGTATCTTTTTCTAGTACATGTCAAGTATCTATTTTGAAGTCTTGATCGATTTTGGGGGTTGGGAAGGATCAGGTGATGGTTTTGGGTGTGATTTGATTTTCGTCTAGAACATCAAAAATCCTTCAGGATGCTCCAAAATGACTCATCTATATCTATAATGAAAGATCTTGATTAGGAGTATCTTTTTCTAGTAATTGTCAAGTATTTATTTTGAAGTCTTGATCGATTTTGGGGGTTGGGAAGGATCAGGTGATGGTTTTGGGTGTGATTTGATTTTCGTCTAGAACATCAAAAATCCTTCAGGATGCTCCAAAATGACTCATCTATATCTATAATGATAGATCTTGATTAGGAGTATCTTTTTCTAGTACATGTCAAGTATCTATTTTGAAGTCTTGATCGATTTTGGGGGTTGGGAAGGATCAGGTGATGGTTTTGGGTGTGATTTGATTTTCGTCTAGAACATCAAAAATCCTTCAGGATGCTCCAAAATGACTCATCTATATCTATAATGATAGATCTTGATTAGGAGTATCTTTTTCTAGTACATGTCAAGTATCTATTTTGAAGTCTTGATCGATTTTGGGGGTTGGGAAGGATCAGGTGATGGTTTTGGGTGTGATTTGATTTTCGTCTAGAACATCAAAAATCCTTCAGGATGCTCCAAAATGACTCATCTATATCTATAATGGTAGATCTTGATTAGGAGTATCTTTTTCTAGTACATGTCAAGTATCTATTTTGAAGTCTTGATCGATTTTGGGGGTTGGGAAGGATCAGGTGATGGTTTTGGGTGTGATTTGATTTTCGTCTAGAACATCAAAAATCCTTCAGGATGCTCCAAAATGACTCATCTATATCTATAATGATAGATCTTGATTAGGAGTATCTTTTTCTAGTACATGTCAAGTATCTATTTTGAAGTCTTGATCGATTTTGGGGGTTGGGAAGGATCAGGTGATGGTTTTGGGTGTGATTTGATTTTCGTCTAGAACATCAAAAATCCTTCAGGATGCTCCAAAATGACTCATCTATATCTATAATGATAGATCTTGATTAGGAGTATCTTTTTTTAGTACATGTCAAGTATCTATTTTGAAGTCTTGATCGATTTTGGGGGTTGGGAAGGATCAGGTGATGGTTTTGGGTGTGATTTGATTTTCGTCTAGAACATCAAAAATCCTTCAGGATGCTCCAAAATGACTCATCTATATCTATAATGATAGATCTTGATTAGGAGTATCTTTTTCTAGTACATGTCAAGTATCTATTTTGAAGTCTTGATCGATTTTGGGGGTTGGGAAGGATCAGGTGATGGTTTTGGGTGTGATTTGATTTTCGTCTAGAACATCAAAAATCCTTCAGGATGCTCCAAAATGACTCATCTATATCTATAATGATAGATCTTGATTAGGAGTATCTTTTTCTAGTACATGTCAAGTATCTATTTTGAAGTCTTGATCGATTTTGGGGTTGGAAGGATCAGGTGATGGTTTTGGGTGTGATTTGATTTTCGTCTAGAACATCAAAAATCCTTCAGGATGCTCCAAAATGACTCATCTATATCTATAATGATAGATCTTGATTAGGAGTATCTTTTTCTAGTACATGTCAAGTATCTATTTTGAAGTCTTGATCGATTTTGGGGGTTGGGAAGGATCAGGTGATGGTTTTGGGCGTGATTTGATTTTCGTCTAGAACATCAAAAATCCTTCAGGATGCTCCAAAATGACTCATCTATATCTATAATGATAGATCTTGATTAGGAGTATCTTTTTCTAGTACATGTCAAGTATCTATTTTGAAGTCTTGATCGATTTTGGGGGTTGGGAAGGATCAGGTGATGGTTTTGGGTGTGATTTGATTTTCGTCTAGAACATCAAAAATCCTTCAGGATGCTCCAAAATGACTCATCTATATCTATAATGATAGATCTTGATTAGGAGTATCTTTTTCTAGTACATGTCAAGTATCTATTTTGAAGTCTTGATCGATTTTGGGGGTTGGGAAGGATCAGGTGATGGTTTTGGGTGTGATTTGATTTTCGTCTAGAACATCAAAAATCCTTCAGGATGCTCCAAAATGACTCATCTATATCTATAATGATAGATCTTGATTAGGAGTATCTTTTTCTAGTACATGTCAAGTATCTATTTTGAAGTCTTGATCGATTTTGGGGGTTGGGAAGGATCAGGTGATGGTTTTGGGTGTGATTTGATTTTCGTCTAGAACATCAAAAATCCTTCAGGATGCTCCAAAATGACTCATCTATATCTATAATGATAGATCTTGATTAGGAGTATCTTTTTCTAGTACATGTCAAGTATCTATTTTGAAGTCTTGATCGATTTTGGGGGTTGGGAAGGATCAGGTGATGGTTTTGGGTGTGATTTGATTTTCGTCTAGAACATCAAAAATCCTTCAGGATGCTCCAAAATGACTCATCTATATCTATAATGATAGATCTTGATTAGGAGTATCTTTTTCTAGTACATGTCAAGTATCTATTTTGAAGTCTTGATCGATTTTGGGGGTTGGGAAGGATCAGGTGATGGTTTTGGGTGTGATTTGATTTTCGTCTAGAACATCAAAAATCCTTCAGGATGCTCCAAAATGACTCATCTATATCTATAATGATAGATCTTGATTAGGAGTATCCGTTTCTAGTACATGTCAAGTATCTATTTTGAAGTCTTGATCGATTTTGGGGGTTGGGAAGGATCAGGTGATGGTTTTGGGTGTGATTTGATTTTCGTCTAGAACATCAAAAATCCTTCAGGATGCTCCAAAATGACTCATCTATATCTATAATGGTAGATCTTGATTAGGAGTATCTTTTTCTAGTACATGTCAAGTATCTATTTTGAAGTCTTGATCGATTTTGGGGGTTGGGAAGGATCAGGTGATGGTTTTGGGTGTGATTTGATTTTCGTCTAGAACATCAAAAATCCTTCAGGATGCCCCAAAATGACTCATCTATATCTTTAATGATAGATCTTGATTAGGAGTATCTTTTTCTAGTACATGTCAAGTATCTATTTTGAAGTCTTGATCGATTTTGCGGGGTTGGGAAGGATCAGGTGATGGTTTTGGGTGTGATTTGATTTTCGTCTAGAACATCAAAAATCCTTCAGGATGCTCCAAAATGACTCATCTATATCTATAATGATAGATCTTGATTAGGAGTATCTTTTTCTAGTACATGTCAAGTATCTATTTTGAAGTCTTGATCGATTTTGGGGGTTGGGAAGGATCAGGTGATGGTTTTGGGTGTGATTTGATTTTCGTCTAGAACATCAAAAATCCTTCAGGATGCTCCAAAATGACTCATCTATATCTATAATGATAGATCTTGATTAGGAGTATCTTTTTCTAGTACATGTCAAGTATCTATTTTGAAGTCTTGATCGATTTTGGGGGTTGGGAAGGATCAGGTGATGGTTTTGGGTGTGATTTGATTTTCGTCTAGAACATCAAAAATCCTTCAGGATGCTCCAAAATGACTCATCTATATCTATAATGATAGATCTTGATTAGGAGTATCTTTTTCTAGTACATGTCAAGTATCTATTTGAAGTCTTGATCGATTTTGGGGGTTGGGAAGGATCAGGTGATGGTTTTGGGTGTGATTTAATTTTCGTCTAGAACATCAAAAATCCTTCAGGATGCTCCAAAATGACTCATCTATATCTATAATGATAGATCTTGATTAGGAGTATCTTTTTCTAGTACATGTCAAGTATCTATTTTGAAGTCTTGATCGATTTTGGGGGTTGGGAAGGATCAGGTGATGGTTTTGGGTGTGATTTGATTTTCGTCTAGAACATCAAAAATCCTTCAGGATGCTCCAAAATGACTCATCTATATCTATAATGATAGATCTTGATTAGGAGTATCTTTTTCTACTACATGTCAAGTATCTATTTTGAAGTCTTGATCGATTTTGGGGGTTGGGAAGGATCAGGTGATGGTTTTGGGTGTGATTTGATTTTCGTCTAGAACATCAAAAATCCTTCAGGATGCTCCAAAATGACTCATCTATATCTATAATGATAGATCTTGATTAGGAGTATCTTTTTCTAGTACATGTCAAGTATCTATTTTGAAGTCTTGATCGATTTTGGGGGTTGGGAAGGATCAGGTGATGGTTTTGGGTGTGATTTGATTTTCGTCTAGAACATCAAAAATCCTTCAGGATGCTCCAAAATGACTCATCTATATCTATAATGATAGATCTTGATTAGGAGTATCTTTTTCTAGTACATGTCAAGTATCTATTTTGAAGTCTTAATCGATTTTGGGGTTGGGAAGGATCAGGTGATGGTTTTGGGTGTGATTTGATTTTCGTCTAGAACATCAAAAATCCTTCAGGATGCTCCAAAATGACTCATCTATATCTATAATGATAGATCTTGATTAGGAGTATCTTTTTCTAGTACATGTCAAGTATCTATTTTGAAGTCTTGATCGATTTTGGGGGTTGGGAAGGATCAGGTGATGGTTTTGGGTGTGATTTGATTTTCGTCTAGAACATCAAAAATCCTTCAGGATGCTCCAAAATGACTCATCTATATCTATAATGATAGATCTTGATTAGGAGTATCTTTTTCTAGTACATGTCAAGTATCTATTTTGAAGTCTTGATCGATTTTGGGGGTTGGGAAGGATCAGGTGATGGTTTTGGGTGTGATTTGATTTTCGTCTAGAACATCAAAAATCCTTCAGGATGCTCCAAAATGACTCATCTATATCT
>NW_026605510.1:0-21069 GCF_945859685.1 Eupeodes corollae
CATTCCCTTTCCATTGGTGTGCCTATCTTTGAATAAGACCAACTCTACAACAAGTTATGGGCAAAAATCCATGTTCAAACTTTTAAATGCGAATATCTCGCTTAAAACGCATCTAAAAGGCATAAAAGTCGGCACCTAGTGGACAATTTTTGAACTCCAATATTTCTTGATCTAGACCACCTAAATGGCTGAAAATTCAGGATTGTGATCTAGGAATCATTCCCTTTCCATTAGTGTGCCTATCTTAGAATAAGACCAACTCTACAACAAGTTATGGGCAAAAATCCATGTTCAAACTTTAAATGCGAATATCTCGCTTAAAACGCATCTAAAAGGCATAAAAGTCGGCACCTAATGGACAATTTTTGAACTCCAATATTTCTTGATCTAGACCACCCAGATGGCTGAAATTTCAGGATTGTGATCTAGGAATCATTCCCTTTCCATTGGTGTGCCTATCTTTGAATAAGACCAACTCTACAACAAGTTATGGGCAAAAATCCATGTTCAAACTTTAAATGCGAATATCTCGCTTAAAACGCATCTAAAATGCATAAAAGTCGCCACCTAGTGGACAATTTTTGAACTCCAATATTTCTTGATCTAGACCACCTAGATGGCTGAAATTTCAGGATTGTGATCTAGGAATCATTCCCTTTCCATTGGTGTGCCTATCTTTGAATAAGACCAACTCTACAACAAGTTATGGGCAAAAATCCATGTTCAATCTTTAAATGCGAATATCTCGCTTAAAACGCATCAAAAAGGCATCAAAGTTGGCACTTAATGGACAATTTTTGAACTCCAATATTTCTTGATCTAGACCACCTAGATGGCTGAAATTTCAGGATTGTGATCTAGGAATCATAACCTTTCCATTGGTGTGCCTATCTTTGAATAAGACCAACTCTACAACAAGTTATGGGCAAAAATCCATGTTCAAACTTAAAATGCGAATATCTCGCTTAAAACGCATCTAAAAGGCATAAAAGTCGGCACCTAGTCAACAATTTTTGAACTCCAATATTTCTTTATCTACACCACCTAGATGGCTGAAATTTCAGGATTGTGATCTAGGAATCATTCCCTTTCCATTGGTGTGCCTATCTTTGAATAAGACCAACTCTACAACAAGTTATGGGCAAAAATCCATGTTCAAACTTTAAATGCGAATATCTCGCTTAAAACGCATCTAAAAGGCATAAAAGTAGGCACCTAGTGGACAATTTTTGAACTCCAATATTTCTTGATCTAGACCACCTAGATGGCTGAAATTTCAGGATTGTGATCTAGGAATCATTCCCTTTCCATTGGTGTGCCTATCTTTGAATAAGACCAACTCTACAACAAGTTATAGGCAAAAGTCCATGTTCAAACTTTAAATGCGAATATCTCGCTTAAAACGCATCTAAAACGCATAAAAGTCGGCACCTAATGGACAATTTTTGAACTCCAATATTTCTTGCTCTAGACCACCTAGATGGCTGAAATTTCGGGATTGTGATCTAGGAATCATTCCCTTTCCATTGGTGTGCCTATCTTTGAATAAGACCAACTCTACAACAAGTTATGGGCAAAAATCCATGTTTAAACTTTAAATGCGAATATCTCGCTTAAAACGCATCTAAAAGGCATAAAAGTCGGCACCTAGTGGACAATTTTTGAACTCCAATATTTCTTGATCTAGACCACCTAGATGGCTGAAATTTCAGGATTAAAACGCATCTAAAAGGCATAAAAGTCGGCACCTAGTGGACAATTTTTGAACTCCAATATTTCTTTATCTACACCACCTAGATGGCTGAAATTTCAGGATTGTGATCTAGGAATCATTCCCTTTCCATTGGTGTGCCTATCTTTGAATAAGACCAACTCTACAACAAGTTATGGGCAAAAATCCATGTTCAAACTTTAAATGCGAATATCTCGCTTAAAACGCATCTAAAAGGCATAAAAGTCGGCACTTAGTCAACAATTTTTGAACTCCAATATTTCTTGATCTAGACCACCTAGATGGCTGAAATTTCAGGATTGTGATCTAGGAATCATTCCCTTTCCATTGGTGTGCCTATCTTTGAATAAGACCAACTCTACAACAAGTTATGGGCAAAAATCCATGTTTAAACTTTAAATGCGAATATCTCGCTTAAAACGCATCTAAAAGGCATAAAAGTCGGCACCTAGTGGACAATTTTTGAACTCCAATATTTCTTTATCTACACCACCTAGATGGCTGAAATTTCAGGATTGTGATCTAGGAATCATTCCCTTTCCATTGGTGTGCCTATCTTTGAATAAGACCAACTCTACAACAAGTTATGGGCAAAAGTCCATGTTCAAACTTTAAATGCGAATATCTCGCTTAAAACGCATCTAAAAGGCATAAAAGTCGGCACCTAATGGACAATTTTTGAACTCCAATATTTCTTGCTCTAGACCACCTAGATGGCTGAAATTTCAGGATTGTGATCTAGGAATCATTCCCTTTCCATTGGTGTGCCTATCTTTGAATAAGACCAACTCTACAACAAGTTATGGGCAAAAATCCATGTTTAAACTTTAAATGCGAATATCTCGCTTAAAACGCATCTAAAAGGCATAAAAGTCGGCACCTAGTGGACAATTTTTGAACTCCAATATTTCTTGATCTAGACCACCTAGATGGCTGAAATTTCAGGATTGTGATTCCCTTTCCATTGGTGTGCCTATCTTTGAATAAGACCAACTCTACGACAAGTTATGGGCAAAAATCCATGTTCAAACTTTAAATGCGAATATCTCGCTTAAAACGCATCTAAAAGGCATAAAAGTCGGCACCTAGTCAACAATTTTTGAACTCCAATATTTCTTGATCTAGACCACCTAGATGGCTGAAATTTCAGGATTGTGATCTAGGAATCATTCCCTTTCCATTGGTGTGCCTATCTTTGAATAAGACCAACTCTACAACAAGTTATGGGCAAAAATCCATGTTCAAACTTTAAATGCGAATATCTGGCTTAAAACGCATCTAAAAGGCATAAAAGTCGGCACCTAGTGGACAATTTTTGAACTCCAATATTTCTTTATCTACACCACCTAGATGGCTGAAATTTTCAGGATTGTGATCTAGGAATCATTCCCTTTCCATTGGTGTGCCTATCTTTGAATAAGACCAACTCTACAACAAGTTATGGGCAAAAGTCCATGTTCAAACTTTAAATGCGAATATCTCGCTTAAAACGCATCTAAAAGGCATAAAAGTCGGCACCTAGTCAACAATTTTTGAACTCCAATATTTCTTGCTCTAGACCACCTAGATGGCTGAAATTTCAGGATTGTGATCTAGGAATCATTCCCTTTCCATTCGTGTGCCTATCTTTGAATAAGACCAACTCTACAACAAGTTATGGGCAAAAATCCATGTTTAAACTTTAAATGCGAATATCTCGCTTAAAACGCATCTAAAAGGCATAAAAGTCGGCACCTAGTGGACAATTTTTGAACTCCAATATTTCTTGATCTAGACCACCTAGATGGCTGAAATTTCAGGATTGTGATTCCCTTTCCATTGGTGTGCCTATCTTTGAATAAGACCAACTCTACAACAAGTTATGGGCAAAAATCCATGTTCAAACTTTAAATGCGAATATCTCGCTTAAAACGCATCTAAAAGGCATAAAAGTCGGCACCTAGTCAACAATTTTTGAACTCCAATATTTCTTGATCTAGACCACCTAGATGGCTGAAATTTCAGGATTGTGATCTAGGAATCATAACCTTTCCATTGGTGTGCCTATCTTTGAATAAGACCAACTCTACAACAAGTTATGGGCAAAAATCCATGTTCAAACTTTAAATGCGAATATCTGGCTTAAAACGCATCTAAAAGGCATAAAAGTCGGCACCTAGTGGACAATTTTTGAACTCCAATATTTCTTTATCTACACCACCTAGATGGCTGAAATTTCAGGATTGTGATCTAGGAATCATTCCCTTTCCATTGGTGTGCCTATCTTTGAATAAGACCAACTCTACAACAAGTTATGGGCAAAAGTCCATGTTCAAACTTTAAATGCGAATATCTCGCTTAAAACGCATCTAAAAGGCATAAAAGTCGGCACCTAGTCAACAATTTTTGAACTCCAATATTTCTTGCTCTAGACCACCTAGATGGCTGAAATTTCAGGATTGTGATCTAGGAATCATTCCCTTTCCATTGGTGTGCCTATCTTTGAATAAGACCAACTCTACAACAAGTTATGGGCAAAAATCCATGTTTAAACTTTAAATGCGAATATCTCGCTTAAAACGCATCTAAAAGGCATAAAAGTCGGCACCTAGTGGACAATTTTTGAACTCCAATATTTCTTGATCTAGACCACCTAGATGGCTGAAATTTCAGGATTGTGATTCCCTTTCCATTGGTGTGCCTATCTTTGAATAAGACCAACTCTACAACAAGTTATGGGCAAAAATCCATGTTCAAACTTTAAATGCGAATATCTCGCTTAAAACGCATCTAAAAGGCATAAAAGTCGGCACCTAGTCAACAATTTTTGAACTCCAATATTTCTTGATCTAGACCACCTAGATGGCTGAAATTTCAGGATTGTGATCTAGGAATCATTCCCTTTCCATTGGTGTGCCTATCTTTGAATAAGACCAACTCTACAACAAGTTATGGGCAAAAATCCATGTTCAAACTTTAAATGCGAATATCTGGCTTAAAACGCATCTAAAAGGCATTAAAGTCGGCACCTAGTGGACAATTTTTGAACTCCAATATTTCTTGATCTAGACCACCTAGATGGCTGAAATTTCAGGATTGTGATCTAGGAATCATTCCCTTTCCATTGGTGTGCCTATCTTTGAATAAGACCAACTCTACAACAAGTTATGGGCAAAAATCCATGTTCAAACTTTAAATGCGAATATCTGGCTTAAAACGCATCTAAAAGGCATAAAAGTCGGCACCTAGTGGACAATTTTTGAACTCCAATATTTCTTGATCTAGACCACCTAGATGGCTGAAATTTCAGGATTGTGATCTTGGAATCATAACCTTTCCATTGGTGTGCCTATCTTTGAATAAGACCAACTCTACAACAAGTTATGGGCAAAAATCCATGTTCAAACTTTAAATGCGAATATCTGGCTTAAAACGCATCTAAAAGGCATAAAAGTCGGCACCTAGTGGGCAATTTTTGAACTCCAATATTTCTTGATCTAGACCACCTAGATGGCTGAAATTTCAGGATTGTGATCTAGGAATCATTCCCTTTCCATTGGTGTGCCTATCTTTGAATAAGACCAACTCTACAACAAGTTATGGGCAAAAATCCATGTTCAAACTTTAAATGCGAATATCTCGCTTAAAACGCATCTAAAAGGCATAAAAGTCGGCACCTAGTTGACAATACCTAGAGGACAATTTTTGAACTTCAACATTTCTTGATCTAGACCACCTAGGTAGCTGAAATTTCAGGATTGTGATCTAGGAATCATTCCCTTTCCATTGGTGTGCCTATCTTTGAATAAGACCAACTCTACAACAAGTTATGGGCAAAAATCCATATTCGAACTTTAAATGCGAATATCTCGCTTAAAACGCATCTAAAAGGCATAAAAGTCGGCACCTAGTTGACAATACCTAGAGGACAATTTTTGAACTCCAATATTTCTTGACCTAGACCACCTAGATGGCTGAAATTTCAGGATTGTGATTCCCTTTCCATTGGTATGCCTATCTTTGAATAAGACCAACTCTACAACAAGTTATGGGCAAAAATCCATGTTCAAACTTTAAAACGCATCTAAAAGGCATAAAAGTCGGCACCTAGAGGACAATTTTTGAACTCCAATATTTCTTGATCTAGACCACTTAGATGACTGAAATTTCAGGATTGTGATCTAGGAATCATTCCCTTTCCATTGGTGTGCCTATCTTTGAATAAGACCAACTCTACAACAAGTTATGGGCAAAAATCCATGTTCAAACTTTAAATGCGAATATCTCGCTTAAAACGCATCTAAAAGGCATAAAAGTCGGCACCTAGTTGACAATACCTAGAGGACAATTTTTGAACTCCAACATTTCTTGATCTAGACCACCTAGGTAGCTGAAATTTCAGGATTGTGATCTAGGAATCATTCCCTTTCCATTGGTGTGCCTATCTTTGAATAAGACCAACTCTACAACAAGTTATGGGCAAAAATCCATATTCGAACTTTAAATGCGAATACCTCGCTTAAAACGCATCTAAAAGGCATAAAAGTCGGCACCTAGTTGACAATACCTAGAGGACAATTTTTGAACTCCAACATTTCTTGATCTAGTCCACCTAGGTAGCTGAAATTTCAGGATTGTGATCTAGGAATCATTCCCTTTCCATTGGTGTGCCTATCTTTGAATAAGACCAACTCTACAACAAGTTATGGGCAAAAATCCATATTCGAACTTTAAATGCGAATATCTCGCTTAAAACGCATCTAAAAGGCATAAAAGTCGGCACCTAGTTGACAATACCTAGAGGACAATTTTTGAACTCCAATATTTCTTGACCTAGACCACCTAGATGGCTGAAATTTCAGGATTGTGATCTAGGAATCATTCCCTTTCCATTGGTGTGCCTATCTTTGAATAAGACCAACTCTACAGAAGTTATGAGCAAAAATCCATGTTCAAACTTTAAAACGCATCTAAAAGGCATAAAAGTCGGCACCTAGAGGACAATTTTTGAACTCCAATATTTCTTGATCTAGACCACCTAGATGGCTGAAATTTCAGGATTGTGATCTAGGAATCATTCCCTTTCCATTGGTGTGCCTATCTTTGAATAAGACCAACTCTACAACAAGTTATGGGCAAAAATCCATGTTCAAACTTTAAATGCGAATATCTCGCTTAAAACGCATCTAAAAGGCATCAAAGTTGGCACTTAATGGACAATTTTTGAACTCCAATATTTCTTGATCTAGACCACCTAGATGGCTGAAATTTCAGGATTGTGATCTAGAAATCATTCCCTTTTCATTGGTGTGCCTATCTTTGAATAAGACCAACTCTACAACAAGTTATGGGCAAAAGTCCATGTTCAAACTTTAAATGCGAATATCTCGCTTAAAACGCATCTAAAAGGCATCAAAGTTGGCACTTAATGGACAATTTTTGAACTCCAATATTTCTTGATCTAGGCCACCTAGATGGCTGAAATTTCAGGATTGTGATCTAGGAATCATTCCCTTTCCATTGGTGTGCCTATCTTTGAATAAGACCAACTCTACAACAAGTTATGGGCAAAAGTCCATGTTCAAACTTTAAATGCGAATATCTCGCTTAAAACGCATCTAAAAGGCATCAAAGTTGGCACTTAATGGACAATTTTTGAACTCCAATATTTCTTGATCTAGGCCACCTAGATGGCTGAAATTTCAGGATTGTGATCTAGGAATCATTCCCTTTCCATTGGTGTGCCTATCTTTGAATAAGACCAACTCTACAACAAGTTATGGGCAAAAATCCATGGTCAAACTTTAAATGCGAATATCTCGCTTAAAACGCATCTAAAAGGCATCAAAGTTGGCACTTAAAGGACAATTTTTGAACTCCAATATTTCTTGATCTAGACCACCTAGACGGCTGAAATTTCAGGATTGTGATCTAGGAATCATTCCCTTTCCATTGATGTGCCTATCTTTGAATAAGACCAACTCTACAACAAGTTATGGGCAAAAATCCATGTTCAAACTTTAAATGCGAATATCTCGCTTAAAACGCATCTAAAAGGCATCAAAGTTGGCACTTAATGGACAATTTTTGAACTCCAATATTTCTTGATCTAGACCACCTAGATGGCTGAAATTTCAGGATTGTGATCTAGGAATCATTCCCTTTCCATTGGTGTGCCTATCTTTGAATAAGACCAACTCTACAACAAGTTATGGGCAAAAATCCATGTTCAAACTTTAAATGCGAATATCTCGCTTAAAACGCATCTAAAAGGCATAAAAGTCGGCACCTAGTGGACAATTTTTGAACTCCAATATTTCTTGATCTAGACCACCTAGATGGCTGAAATTTCAGGATTGTGATCTAGGAATCCTTCCCTTTCCATTGGTGTGCCTATCTTTGAATAAGACCAACTCTACAACAAGTTATGGGCAAAAGTCCATGTTCAAACTTTAAATGCGAATATCTCGCTTAAAACGCATCTAAACGGCATCAAAGTTGGCACTTAATGCACAATTTTTGAACTCCAATATTTCTTGATCTAGACCACCTAGATGGCTGAAATTTCAGGATTGTGATCTAGGAATCATTCCCTTTCCATTGGTGTGCCTATCTTTGAATAAGACCAACTCTACAACAAGTTATGGGCAAAAATCCATGTTCAAACTTTAAATGCGAATATCTCGCTTAAAACGCATCTAAAAGGCATAAAAGTCGGCACCTAGTGGACAATTTTTGAACTCCAATATTTCTTGATCTAGACCACCTAGATGGCTGAAATTTCAGGATTGTGATCTAGGAATCATTCCCTTTCCATTGGTGTGCCTATCTTTGAATAAGACCAACTCTACAACAAGTTATGGGCAAAAGTCCATGTTCAAACTTTAAATGCGAATATCTCGCTTAAAACGCATCTAAAAGGCATCAAAGTTGGCACTTAATGGACAATTTTTGAACTCCAATATTTCTTGATCTAGGCCACCTAGATGGCTGAAATTTCAGGATTGTGATCTAGGAATCATTCCCTTTCCATTGGTGTGCCTATCTTTGAATAAGACCAACTCTACAACAAGTTATGGGCAAAAATCCATGGTCAAACTTTAAATGCGAATATCTCGCTTAAAACGCATCTAAAAGGCATCAAAGTTGGCACTTAAAGGACAATTTTTGAACTCCAATATTTCTTGATCTAGACCACCTAGATGGCTGAAATTTCAGGATTGTGATCAAGGAATCATTCCCTTTCCATTGGTGTGCCTATCTTTGAATAAGACCAACTCTACAACAAGTTATGGGCAAAAGTCCATGTTCAAACTTTAAATGCGAATATCTCGCTTAAAACGCATCTAAACGGCATCAAAGTTGGCACTTAATGCACAATTTTTGAACTCCAATATTTCTTGATCTAGACCACCTAGATGGCTGAAATTTCAGGATTGTGATCTAGGAATCATTCCCTTTCCATTGGTGTGCCTATCTTTGAATAAGACCAACTCTACAACAAGTTATGGGCAAAAATCCATGTTCAAACTTTAAATGCGAATATCTCGCTTAAAACGCATCTAAAAGGCATAAAAGTCGGCACCTAGTGGACAATTTTTGAACTCCAATATTTCTTGATCTAGACCACCTAGATGGCTGAAATTTCAGGATTGTGATCTAGGAATCATTCCCTTTCCATTGGTGTGCCTATCTTTGAATAAGACCAACTCTACAACAAGTTATGGGCAAAAGTCCATGTTCAAACTTTAAATGCGAATATCTCGCTTAAAACGCATCTAAACGGCATCAAAGTTGGCACTTAATGCACAATTTTTGAACTCCAATATTTCTTGATCTAGACCACCTAGATGGCTGAAATTTCAGGATTGTGATCTAGGAATCATTCCCTTTCCATTGGTGTGCCTATCTTTGAATAAGACCAACTCTACAACAAGTTATGGGCAAAAATCCATGTTCAAACTTTAAATGCGAATATCTCGCTTAAAACGCATCTAAAAGGCATAAAAGTCGGCACCTAGTGGACAATTTTTGAACTCCAATATTTCTTGATCTAGGCCACCTAGATGGCTGAAATTTCAGGATTGTGATCTAGGAATCATTCCCTTTCCATTGGTGTGCCTATCTTTGAATAAGACCAACTCTACAACAAGTTATGGGCAAAAATCCATGGTCAAACTTTAAATGCGAATATCTCGCTTAAAACGCATCTAAAAGGCATCAAAGTTGGCACTTAAAGGACAATTTTTGAACTCCAATATTTCTTGATCTAGACCACCTAGATGGCTGAAATTTCAGGATTGTGATCAAGGAATCATTCCCTTTCCATTGGTGTGCCTATCTTTGAATAAGACCAACTCTACAACAAGTTATGGGCAAAAGTCCATGTTCAAACTTTAAATGCGAATATCTCGCTTAAAACGCATCTAAACGGCATCAAAGTTGGCACTTAATGCACAATTTTTGAACTCCAATATTTCTTGATCTAGACCACCTAGATGGCTGAAATTTCAGGATTGTGATCTAGGAATCATTCCCTTTCCATTGGTGTGCCTATCTTTGAATAAGACCAACTCTACAACAAGTTATGGGCAAAAATCCATGTTCAAACTTTAAATGCGAATATCTCGCTTAAAACGCATCTAAAAGGCATAAAAGTCGGCACCTAGTGGACAATTTTTGAACTCCAATATTTCTTGATCTAGACCACCTAGATGGCTGAAATTTCAGGATTGTGATCTAGGAATCATTCCCTTTCCATTGGTGTGCCTATCTTTGAATAAGACCAACTCTACAACAAGTTATGGGCAAAAGTCCATGTTCAAACTTTAAATGCGAATATCTCGCTTAAAACGCATCTAAACGGCATCAAAGTTGGCACTTAATGCACAATTTTTGAACTCCAATATTTCTTGATCTAGACCACCTAGATGGCTGAAATTTCAGGATTGTGATCTAGGAATCATTCCCTTTCCATTGGTGTGCCTATCTTTGAATAAGACCAACTCTACAACAAGTTATGGGCAAAAATCCATGTTCAAACTTTAAATGCGAATATCTCGCTTAAAACGCATCTAAAAGGCATAAAAGTCGGCACCTAGTGGACAATTTTTGAACTCCAATATTTCTTGATCTAGACCACCTAGATGGCTGAAATTTCAGGATTGTGATCTAGGAATCATTCCCTTTCCATTGGTGTGCCTATCTTTGAATAAGACCAACTCTACAACAAGTTATGGGCAAAAATCCATGTTCAAACTTTAAATGCGAATATCTCGCTTAGAACGCATCTAAAAGGCATAAAAGTCGGCACCTAGTGGACAATTTTTGAACTCCAATATTTCTTGATCTAGACCACCTAGATGGCTGAAATTTCAGGATTGTGATCTAGGAATCCTTCCCTTTCCATTGGTGTGCCTATCTTTGAATAAGACCAACTCTACAACAAGTTATGGGCAAAAATCCATGTTCAAACATTAAATGCGAATATCTCGCTTAAAACGCATCTAAAAGGCATCAAAGTTGGCACTTAATGGACAATTTTTGAACTCCAATATTTCTTGATCTAGACCACCTAGATGGCTGAAATTTCAGGATTGTGATCTAGGAATCATTCCCTTTCCATTGGTGTGCCTATCTTTGAATAAGACCAACTCTACAACAAGTTATGGGCAAAAATCCATGTTCAAACTTTAAATGCGAATATCTCGCTTAAAACGCATCTAAAAGGCATCAAAGTTGGCACTTAATGGACAATTTTTGAACCCCAATATTTCTTGATCTAGACCACCTAGATGGCTGAAATTTCAGGATTGTGATCTAGGAATCATTCCCTTTCCATCGGTGTGCCTATCTTTGAATAAGACCAACTCTACAACAAGTTATGGGCAAAAATCCATGTTCAAACTTTAAATGCGAATATCTCGCTTAAAACGCATCTAAAAGGCATAAAAGTCGGCACCTAGTGGACAATTTTTGAACTCCAATATTTCTTGATCTAGACCACCTAGATGGCTGAAATTTCAGGATTGTGATCTAGGAATCCTTCCCTTTCCATTGGTGTGCCTATCTTTGAATAAGACCAACTCTACAACAAGTTATGGGCAAAAATCCATGTTCAAACTTTAAATGCGAATATCTCGCTTAAAACGCATCTAAAAGGCATCAAAGTTGGCACTTAATGGACAATTTTTGAACTCCAATATTTCTTGATCTAGACCACCTAGATGGCTGAAATTTCAGGATTGTGATCTAGGAATCATTCCCTTTCCATTGGTGTGCCTATCTTTGAATAAGACCAACTCTACAACAAGTTATGGGCAAAAATCCATGTTCAAACTTTAAATGCGAATATCTCGCTTAGAACGCATCTAAAAGGCATAAAAGTCGGCACCTAGTGGACAATTTTTGAACTCCAATATTTCTTGATCTAGACCACCTAGATGGCTGAAATTTCAGGATTGTGATCTAGGAATCCTTCCCTTTCCATTGGTGTGCCTATCTTTGAATAAGACCAACTCTACAACAAGTTATGGGCAAAAATCCATGTTCAAACCTTAAATGCGAATATCTCGCTTAAAACGCATCTAAAAGGCATCAAAGTTGGCACTTAATGGACAATTTTTGAACTCCAATATTTCTTGATCTAGACCACCTAGATGGCTGAAATTTCAGGATTGTGATCTAGGAATCATTCCCTTTCCATTGGTGTGCCTATCTTTGAATAAGACCAACTCTACAACAAGTTATGGGCAAAAATCCATGTTCAAACTTTAAATGCGAATATCTCGCTAAAACGCATCTAAAAGTCATCAAAGTTGGCACTTAATGGACAATTTTTGAACCCCAATATTTCTTGATCTAGACCACCTAGATGGCTGAAATTTCAGGATTGTGATCTAGGAATCATTCCCTTTCCATTGGTGTGCCTATCTTTGAATAAGACCAACTCTACAACAAGTTATGGGCAAAAATCCATGTTCAAACTTTAAATGCGAATATCTTGCTTAAAACGCATCTAAAAGGCATTAAAGTCGGCACCTAGTGGACAATTTTTGAACTCCAATATTTCTTGATCTAGACCACCTAGATGGCTGAAATTTCAGGATTGTGATCTAGGAATCCTTCCCTTTCCATTGGTGTGCCTATCTTTGAATAAGACCAACTCTACAACAAGTTATGGGCAAAAATCCATGTTCAAACTTTAAATGCGAATATCTCGCTTAAAACGCATCTAAAAGGCATCAAAGTTGGCACTTAATGGACAATTTTTGAACTCCAATATTTCTTGATCTAGACCACCTAGATGGCTGAAATTTCAGGATTGTGATCTAGGAATCATTCCCTTTCCATTGGTGTGCCTATCTTTGAATAAGACCAACTCTACAACAAGTTATGGGCAAAAATCCATGTTCAAACTTTAAATGCGAATATCTCGCTTAAAACGCATCTAAAAGGCATAAAAGTCGGCACCTAGTGGACAATTTTTGAACTCCAATATTTCTTGATCTAGACCACCTAGATGGCTGAAATTTCAGGATTGTGATCTAGGAATGCTTCCCTTTCCATTGAAGGGCCTATCTTTGAATAAGACCAACTCTACAACAAGTTATGGGCAAAAATCCATGTTCAAACTTTAAATGCGAATATCTCGCTTAGAACGCATCTAAAAGGCATCAAAGTTGGCACTTAATGGACAATTTTTGAACCCCAATATTTCTTGATCTAGACCACCTAGATGTCTGAAATTTCAGGATTGAGATCTAGGAATCATTCCCTTTCCATTGGTGTGCCTATCTTTGAATAAGACCAACTCTACAACAAGTTATGGGCAAAAATCCATGTTCAAACTTTAAATGCGAATATCTCGCTTAAAACGCATCTAAAAGGCATCAAAGTTGGCACTTAATGGACAATTTTTGAACTCCAATATTTCTTGATCTAGACCACCTAGATGGCTGAAATTTCAGGATTGTGATCTAGGAATCATTCCCTTTCCATTGGTGTGCCTATCTTTGAATAAGACCAACTCTACAACAAGTTATGGGAAAAAGTCCATGTTCAAACTTTAAATGCGAATATCTCGCTTACAACGCATCTAAAAGGCATAAAAGTCGGCACCTAGTGGACAATTTTTGAACTCCAATATTTCTTGATCTAGACCACCTATATGGCTGAAATTTCAGGATTGTGATCTAGGAATCATTCCCTTTCCATTGGTGTGACTATCTTTGAATAAGACCAACTCTACAACAAGTTATGGGCAAAAGTCCATGTTCAAACTTTAAATGCGAATATCTCGCTTAAAACGCATCTAAAAGGCATCAAAGTTGGCACTTAATGGACAATTTTTGAACTCCAATATTTCTTGATCTAGACCACCTAGATGGCTGAAATTTCAGGATTGTGATCTAGGAATCATTCCCTTTCCATTGGTGTGCCTATCTTTGAATAAGACCAACTCTACAACAAGTTATGGGCAAAAGTCCATGTTCAAACTTTAAATGCGAATATCTCGCTTAAAACGCATCTAAAAGGCATCAAAGTTGGCACTTAATGGACAATTTTTGAACTCCAATATTTCTTGATCTAGACCACCTAGATGGCTGAAATTTCAGGATTGTGATCTAGGAATCATTCCCTTTCCATTGGTGTGCCTATCTTTGAATAAGACCAACTCTACAACAAGTTATGGGCAAAAGTCCATGTTCAAACTTTAAATGCGAATATCTCGCTTAAAACGCATCTAAAAGGCATCAAAGTTGGCACTTAATGCACAATTTTTGAACTCCAATATTTCTTGATCTAGACCACCTAGATGGCTGAAATTTCAGGATTGTGATCTAGGAATCATTCCCTTTCCATTGGTGTGCCTATCTTTGAATAAGACCAACTCTACAACAAGTTATGGGCAAAAATCCATGTTCAAACTTTAAATGCGAATATCTCGCTTAAAACGCATCTAAAAGGCATAAAAGTCGGCACCTAGTGGACAATTTTTGAACTCCAATATTTCTTGATCTAGACCACCTAGATGGCTGAAATTTCAGGATTGTGATCTAGGAATGCTTCCCTTTCCATTGAAGGGCCTATCTTTGAATAAGACCAACTCTACAACAAGTTATGGGCAAAAATCCATGTTCAAACTTTAAATGCGAATATCTCGCTTAGAACGCATCTAAAAGGCATCAAAGTTGGCACTTAATGGACAATTTTTGAACCCCAATATTTCTTGATCTAGACCACCTAGATGTCTGAAATTTCAGGATTGAGATCTAGGAATCATTCCCTTTCCATTGGTGTGCCTATCTTTGAATAAGACCAACTCTACAACAAGTTATGGGCAAAAATCCATGTTCAAACTTTAAATGCGAATATCTCGCTTAAAACGCATCTAAAAGGCATCAAAGTTGGCACTTAATGGACAATTTTTGAACTCCAATATTTCTTGATCTAGACCACCTAGATGGCTGAAATTTCAGGATTGTGATCTAGGAATCATTCCCTTTCCATTGGTGTGCCTATCTTTGAATAAGACCAACTCTACAACAAGTTATGGGAAAAAGTCCATGTTCAAACTTTAAATGCGAATATCTCGCTTACAACGCATCTAAAAGGCATAAAAGTCGGCACCTAGTGGACAATTTTTGAACTCCAATATTTCTTGATCTAGACCACCTATATGGCTGAAATTTCAGGATTGTGATCTAGGAATCATTCCCTTTCCATTGGTGTGACTATCTTTGAATAAGACCAACTCTACAACAAGTTATGGGCAAAAGTCCATGTTCAAACTTTAAATGCGAATATCTCGCTTAAAACGCATCTAAAAGGCATCAAAGTTGGCACTTAATGGACAATTTTTGAACTCCAATATTTCTTGATCTAGACCACCTAGATGGCTGAAATTTCAGGATTGTGATCTAGGAATCATTCCCTTTCCATTGGTGTGCCTATCTTTGAATAAGACCAACTCTACAACAAGTTATGGGCAAAAGTCCATGTTCAAACTTTAAATGCGAATATCTCGCTTAAAACGCATCTAAAAGGCATCAAAGTTGGCACTTAATGGACAATTTTTGAACTCCAATATTTCTTGATCTAGACCACCTAGATGGCTGAAATTTCAGGATTGTGATCTAGGAATCATTCCCTTTCCATTGGTGTGCCTATCTTTGAATAAGACCAACTCTACAACAAGTTATGGGCAAAAGTCCATGTTCAAACTTTAAATGCGAATATCTCGCTTAAAACGCATCTAAAAGGCATCAAAGTTGGCACTTAATGCACAATTTTTGAACTCCAATATTTCTTGATCTAGACCACCTAGATGGCTGAAATTTCAGGATTGTGATCTAGGAATCATTCCCTTTCCATTGGTGTGCCTATCTTTGAATAAGACCAACTCTACAACAAGTTATGGGCAAAAGTCCATGTTCAAACTTTAAATGCGAATATCTCGCTTAAAACGCATCTAAAAGGCATCAAAGTTGGCACTTAATGGACAATTTTTGAACTCCAATATTTCTTGATCTAGACCACCTAGATGGCTGAAATTTCAGGATTGTGATCTAGGAATCATTGCCTTTCCATTGGTGTGCCTATCTTTGAATAAGACCAACTCTACAACAAGTTATGGGCAAAAGTCCATGTTCAAACTTTAAATGCGAATATCTCGCTTAAAACGCATCTAAAAGGCATCAAAGTTGGCACTTAATGCACAATTTTTGAACTCCAATATTTCTTGATCTAGACCACCTAGATGGCTGAAATTTCAGGATTGTGATCTAGGAATCATTCCCTTTCCATTGGTGTGCCTATCTTTGAATAAGACCAACTCTACAACAAGTTATGGGCAAAAATCCATGTTCAAACTTTAAATGCGAATATCTCGCTTAAAACGCATCTAAAAGGCATCAAAGTTGGCACTTAATGGACAATTTTTGAACTCCAATATTTCTTGATCTAGACCACCTAGATGGCTGAAATTTCAGGATTGTGATCTAGGAATCATTCCCTTTCCATTGGTGTGCCTATCTTTGAATAAGACCAACTCTACAACAAGTTATGGGCAAAAATCCATGTTCAAACTTTAAATGCGAATATCTCGCTTAAAACGCATCTAAAAGGCATTAAAGTCGGCACCTAGTGGACAATTTTTGAACTCCAATATTTCTTGATCTAGACCACCTATATGGCTGAAATTTCAGGATTGTGATCTAGGAATCATTCCCTTTCCATTGGTGTGACTATCTTTGAATAAGACCAACTCTACAACAAGTTATGGGCAAAAGTCCATGTTCAAACTTTAAATGCGAATATCTCGCTTAAAACGCATCTAAAAGGCATCAAAGTTGGCACTTAATGGACAATTTTTGAACTCCAATATTTCTTGATCTAGACCACCTAGATGGCTGAAATTTCAGGATTGTGATCTAGGAATCCTTCCCTTTCCATTGGTGTGCCTATCTTTGAATAAGACCAACTCTACAACAAGTTATGGGCAAAAATCCATGTTCAAACCTTAAATGCGAATATCTCGCTTAAAACGCATCTAAAAGGCATCAAAGTTGGCACTTAATGGACAATTTTTGAACTCCAATATTTCTTGATCTAGACCACCTAGATGGCTGAAATTTCAGGATTGTGATCTAGGAATCATTCCCTTTCCATTGGTGTGCCTATCTTTGAATAAGACCAACTCTACAACAAGTTATGGGCAAAAATCCATGTTCAAAACTTTAAATGCGAATATCTCGCTTAAAACGCATCTAAAAGGCATCAAAGTTGGCACTTAATGGACAATTTTTGAACCCCAATATTTCTTGATCTAGACCACCTAGATGGCTGAAATTTCAGGATTGTGATCTAGGAATCATTCCCTTTCCATTGGTGTGCCTATCTTTGAATAAGACCAACTCTACAACAAGTTATGGGCAAAAATCCATGTTCAAACTTTAAATGCGAATATCTCGCCTTAAAACGCATCTAAAAGGCATAAAAAGTCGGCACCTAGTGGACAATTTTTGAACTCCAATATTTCTTGATCTAGACCACCTAGATGGCTGAAATTTCAGGATTGTGATCTAGGAATCCTTCCCTTTCCATTGGTGTGCCTATCTTTGAATAAGACCAACTCTACAACAAGTTATGGGCAAAAATCCATGTTTCAAACCTTAAATGCGAATATCTCGCTTAAAACGCATCTAAAAGGCATCAAAGTTGGCACTTAATGGACAATTTTTGAACTCCAATATTTCTTGATCTAGACCACCTAGATGGCTGAAATTTCAGGATTGTGATCTAGGAATCATTCCCTTTCCATTGGTGTGCCTATCTTTGAATAAGACCAACTCTACAACAAGTTATGGGCAAAAATCCATGTTCAAACTTTAAATGCGAATATCTCGCTTAAAAACGCATCTAAAAGGCATCAAAGTTGGCACTTAATGGACAATTTTTGAACTCCAATATTTCTTGATCTAGACCACCTAGATGGCTGAAATTTCAGGATTGTGATCTAGGAATCATTCCCTTTCCATTGGTGTGCCTATCTTTGAATAAGACCAACTCTACAACAAGTTATGGGCAAAAATCCATGTTCAAACTTTAAATGCGAATATCTCGCTTAAAAACGCATCTAAAAGGCATAAAAGTCGGCACCTAGTGGACAATTTTTGAACTCCAATATTTCTTGATCTAGACCACCTAGATGGCTGAAATTTCAGGATTGTGATCTAGGAATGCTTCCCTTTCCATTGAAGGGCCTATCTTTGAATAAGACCAACTCTACAACAAGTTATGGGCAAAAATCCATGTTCAAACTTTAAATGCGAATATCTCGCTTAAAAACGCATCTAAAAGGCATCAAAGTTGGCACTTAATGGACAATTTTTGAACCCCAATATTTCTTGATCTAGACCACCTAGATGTCTGAAATTTCAGGATTGTGATCTAGGAATCATTCCCTTTCCATTGGTGTGCCTATCTTTGAATAAGACCAACTCTACAACAAGTTATGGGCAAAAATCCATGTTCAAACTTTAAATGCGAATATCTCGCTTAAAACGCATCTAAAAAGGCATCAAAGTTGGCACTTAATGGACAATTTTTGAACTCCAATATTTCTTGATCTAGACCACCTAGATGGCTGAAATTTCAGGATTGTGATCTAGGAATCATTCCCCTTTCCATTGGTGTGCCTATCTTTGAATAAGACCAACTCTACAACAAGTTATGGGAAAAAGTCCATGTTCAAACTTTAAATGCGAATATCTCGCTTACAACGCATCTAAAAGGCATAAAAGTCGGCACCTAGTGGACAATTTTTGAACTCCAATATTTCTTGATCTAGACCACCTATATGGCTGAAATTTCAGGATTGTGATCTAGGAATCATTCCCTTTCCATTGGTGTGACTATCTTTGAATAAGACCAACTCTACAACAAGTTATGGGCAAAAGTCCATGTTCAAACTTTAAATGCGAATATCTCGCTTAAAACGCATCTAAAAGGCATCAAAGTTGGCACTTAATGGACAATTTTTTGAACTCCAATATTTCTTGATCTAGACCACCTAGATGGCTGAAATTTCAGGATTGTGATCTAGGAATCATTCCCTTTCCATTGGTGTGCCTATCTTTGAATAAGACCAACTCTACAACAAGTTATGGGCAAAAGTCCATGTTCAAACTTTAAATGCGAATATCTCGCTTAAAACGCATCTAAAAGGCATCAAAGTTGGCACTTAATGGACAATTTTTGAACTCCAATATTTCTTGATCTAGACCACCTAGATGGCTGAAATTTCAGGATTGTGATCTAGGAATCATTCCCTTTCCATTGGTGTGCCTATCTTTGAATAAGACCAACTCTACAACAAGTTATGGGCAAAAGTCCATGTTCAAACTTTAAATGCGAATATCTCGCTTAAAACGCATCTAAAAGGCATCAAAGTTGGCACTTAATGCACAATTTTTGAACTCCAATATTTCTTGATCTAGACCACCTAGATGGCTGAAATTTCAGGATTGTGATCTAGGAATCATTCCCTTTCCATTGGTGTGCCTATCTTTGAATAAGACCAACTCTACAACAAGTTATGGGCAAAAATCCATGTTCAAACTTTAAATGCGAATATCTCGCTTACAACGCATCTAAAAGGCATAAAAGTCGGCACCTAGTGGACAATTTTTGAACTCCAATATTTCTTGATCTAGACCACCTATATGGCTGAAATTTCAGGATTGTGATCTAGGAATCATTCCCTTTCCATTGGTGTGACTATCTTTGAATAAGACCAACTCTACAACAAGTTATGGGCAAAAGTCCATGTTCAAACTATAAATGCGAATATCTCGCTTAAAACGCATCTAAAAGGCATCAAAGTTGGCACTTAATGGACAATTTTTGAACTCCAATATTTCTTGATCTAGACCACCTAGATGGCTGAAATTTCAGGATTGTGATCTAGGAATCATTCCCTTTCCATTGGTGTGCCTATCTTTGAATAAGACCAACTCTACAACAAGTTATGGGCAAAAGTCCATGTTCAAACTTTAAATGCGAATATCTCGCTTAAAACGCATCTAAAAGGCATCAAAGTTGGCACTTAATGGACAATTTTTGAACTCCAATATTTCTTGATCTAGACCACCTAGATGGCTGAAATTTCAGGATTGTGATCTAGGAATCATTGCCTTTCCATTGGTGTGCCTATCTTTGAATAAGACCAACTCTACAACAAGTTATGGGCAAAAGTCCATGTTCAAACTTTAAATGCGAATATCTCGCTTAAAACGCATCTAAAAAGGCATCAAAGTTGGCACTTAATGCACAATTTTTGAACTCCAATATTTCTTGATCTAGACCACCTAGATGGCTGAAATTTCAGGATTGTGATCTAGGAATCCTTCCCTTTCCATTGAAGGGCCTATCTTTGAATAAGACCAACTCTACAACAAGTTATGGGCAAAAATCCATGTTCAAACTTTAAATGCGAATATCTCGCTTAAAAACGCATCTAAAAGGCATCAAAGTTGGCACTTAATGGACAATTTTTGAACCCCAATATTTCTTGATCTAGACCACCTAGATGGCTGAAATTTCAGGATTGTGATCTAGGAATCATTCCCTTTCCATTGGTGTGCCTATCTTTGAATAAGACCAACTCTACAACAAGTTATGGGCAAAAATCCATGTTCAAACTTTAAATGCGAATATCTCGCTTAAAATGCATCTAAAAGGCATAAAAGTCGGCACCTAGTGGACAATTTTTGAACTCCAATATTTCTTGATCTAGACCACCTAGATGGCTGAAATTTCAGGATTGTGATCTAGGAATCCTTCCCTTTCCATTG
>NW_026605511.1:0-17846 GCF_945859685.1 Eupeodes corollae
GGTGGTGGTATTCTTTTGGGAACTAATGACAAATGGCGAGGAATTCGTCAATGTCAAAATCAGACTGTAACAGTGAACGGCTACGGAGTTCCATGCACGAGTATTCCTTCAGGGTGATGTATATAAATACGAATATAAGAACTGACGTTTACCTATGTACATGTTTTGAGTTTTAGGTTAGGGTATATATGCATATAATATCCAACCTACCCATAACAGTATCTGTTTCATTATAGAATACATAGATATACGCATATTGACATGTAAAAAATTTTGTACGTATAGATATCTATAGGTAGTATGCCATATGATGATAATTTTAGAAGAGACTTTTTGGAAGACTTCAGCAACAGATTCGACACAGCAGCACATCTCAGTTCACAGAGCGCAACGTAAATGTAGCCGAACATCTGCAAGCGTAGTAGAAAGGGCTTATGGGTAATCTTAATCCTCTTCGGAATGACAGTGAAATTAAGTATAAAGACGTACCATAATTGAATTCCACAGGTGAAGAAAGGACGAATAAGGGATTTAGGTAGATAGGAACCTACTTATAAGTTGTTTTTTTGTTTTTGTTGAAAAACTTATGTATCTCATTTTGATTGACCTTGTCAAGTTTCTTTTAACAGAACAGGTACTAGTATCTTTAATTTATTTTTTTGATTGGATTCAAAAGGTCTTGACCCAACATCCGGATGAAGAGTTGTATAACTGATTTTACAAGTGACTTAGTGTAGAATTGCGCGACGGTAAATGACAATGTGATCTCATATTTTTTGTTAACAAGACATAAAAGTGGAAGATTTTGATTGGTATGGCACAGTATAATGTCATTCTGTTGTAAGATAGCCAGTTTGCTTTTCATTTTCGGTTATTCGGTTATTTTCATTTGATTTAAAATTATTTAAAAATGCTTACAAGACAGATTGATCGAGTTAAAATTCTGCTTGAAAAAAAACTCGTCCGAAGAAGGTGGGAATTTTTCGGATTTCAAGAGAGACATATATTGTTTGAAGATCTTGAAGATTTGCACTCCAAGTTTACTACCTCTTCGGTGAATCGAAGATTACTGGAAAACAATAAAAAAGCAACATAGAGAAATTGTTTAAGGACTTGCTTTCGATCGTTATACATTTCGAAAACAATGAAACAAGTAGCCAAACAAATCGACTTCGGAAGATTGACAAATCAATTCACCATCTTCAAATCAACTTTAAAGGACTTTTTCGCCGTGGTGAAGATTTTTCTTAATGCAAATTCTGTATACATACAGCTTTTTGTAGCTTATATGATTAAAAACTTTAATCTGGTTGAATATGGTTCACATTAGGTTTTTGCGACAAAATTTACACAAGGCCAACCGAACAAGGTTTACTGTTAGGTCCTAGTGAAAATACAGCAATGAAACGTCAATATACCAATTTTGTATGAACTTTAGGCCGTTAAGCTTTTTCGGTTGATATGGGGCCTTACCAATAATTATTGACTAAACAAGCGTTTAGATAAACGCCACGTTAAACTTTAGAGACGAGTTTATTTGTGTGTTAGCCAATAACCAAATTAAACACGTCTTTAACTAAACTGTGCTATATTACATTATTTCCTACATTTGTTGCCAAACAGACAGTTTCTGTCGAAATGTCATTCCCCCACGTTCTGGGACCGACTAAACGCACTTATTTTGCTACTGGCTTGCGGTTTTAGCCAAATCCATTCCTCTCTTATTTGTTTGGCTGTAAGGCAATAGCCAGTGGCATTGAACATTTCCTGAATGCTCTGCTAAGCTTTAAATTTAGCTTTGAGTGATTTTCCATCGTTGAATTTACTCTCCACTGTCATAGAAAATGGCTTCACTGCTTCAACCATCAACTTCTTCTGGTGATGTCCAGTTAACGGACTGACTTCGATTTGTTGCCATTGGAATAACAATTTACTCTTGAAATAAGTTGAAATGTTACTTATATAATTAAATAAAGGGAAATTAATCAATTTGTTTATTTTAATTACCTATTTTTAGTTTTGTTAATTTTTATGAGCCCACGGTTACGCCCAAAAATTAATTTGAAACAGATAAAAGAAACATACGAAAAATTTCTTTTGCTACTCGTACCATACCAACTGTCAAAATGACAGCACAAACATGACGTTTACACTTAATCACGAAGTTAAACACGCGTTTCTCTACTCTAAAATTTAGAGTGACGTTTAGCGATAAGCTGACTATTAAATTAATTATTGGTATGGTTCATTATTTAGAGTCCACATAAATATTTAAGTCGTCACTAAATTTGAATATTAGTAGGGCCCATGGAGTGAAGCTTTTGAAGCTACAAAAGGGTAACATACAGTGGACGTCCAGTATAACGAATGATATAATGTTCGAGGTCATTCTCTATATCGAGAGTATTCGTTATATCGATCGACTTTTCCATTTAAAAAAATTTAAGTAAGTGGTTGATTTATTAATATGTTTTTATTGATAATGATAAATTGAATGGTCCTGCCATTATAGTATACAAATTTTGAAAATTAGCTTGAAGAAAAGAAATCACTTATTAGACTTTGTCTTACTTCAAGTTGAGATTTCAATTGTAAAGCTTTTTCTTGAAGCCGCTTCAAAGTGAACATATCAGCCATATCAATATTAACTTGTTGTTGTTGTTAAAATTCAAAACTGCATAGCGATAGACAAACCAAAAAATAAGAATTCTAACAAAAATGTTTTAGTAGGCGATGCGAAGACTAAACGAAAAACAGAAAGCTTGTTACAGTTTTGAGCCTTTGGCGGTAACACATACATAAACTTATGTGTTGACATAAAAATATATGCACAGATCACAATGGCAAAAAAAAATCATTTTAAGGCAATATATATACGCGTTCGTTTTATCGGATATCAAATTTTTATCATCGTTCGTTATTTAGAGATGTTAATGTAAATTTCAAAAGCGTTCGTTATATCGCAAATTTGCTATATCGGGCATTCGTTATATTGGACGTCCACTGTACCATTTTTTCTGGAATACCAAATCAAAACATTTTTAATAGAATGTAACAAAGAGTTCCAATCTACCAGATAAATAAGACCTACAAATTCAAGTGCCCGCCTCGTTTTCTTACTGTAACACAGATCTAAGTTCAATTTTTGATGAATCTTCCAACTGAAATTGAGCTATGGCCTGTGTTATGTTCACCTTTAGGGCATCGGTCGATTGTGGTTTATTTGTATAGACCTGCAACTTCAAAATACCCCACAGGAAAAAGTCTATAGTGGAGTCAAATGGCATTACCTTTGTGGCCAATTCACATTACCCCTGGGAGATTACCTTACCCTCAAATCGTTCATGCAAAATTTCAATTGATCGTTTACTGTGTCGCACATAGCACCGTCCTGCTGGAACCACATGTCATCTAGGTCCACATGGTTCAATTTGAGCCATAAGAAATTATTTATCATCGTCATGTAGAGCTCGCTGTTGACGGTGAGCGCCTCACTAACGTCGTTTTAAAAAGTACGAACCAATTACGCCACCGCCGCGAAGGCCCAAAATATGCACCAAACTTCAACTGAGGATGCATTATCACCTGGTGAACGTCACATGAGTTGGTGTCATCCCATATACCGCAATTGGGATTATTAACATAGCCATTCATCCAAAAATGCGCATTTTCACTAAAGATGATTTTTCGGCCAAAATGGGGGTCCTCTTCCAAACGATTCGAAGCAAAGTCAGCGAAAAAACGGCCGGAGTTGTCTAAGGTCATGAACTTTGAGCTCCTGGATTATTTGGATCTTGTACGGGTGTAGACCCAAGTCTCGACGCAAAATTTGTCAAATTGAAGCCTGCTAAAGCTCGAGTTCTTGTGCACGAAGCGGTGAAGCGAGGAATATACTGCTTCGCGTTATGCAGTACACTTTCATAGTCCGCGGCGTTGTTCTCAGCCGATCTTGCGTACCTTTAACGTACGGGTATCAGAGTTGGCTGATTGTTTACTGAACCGGTCGTCTCAAATTTAGCCACCACGTCTACCGTAAAATAGGCGCAATGCGCACAACGTTTGCGGGAACGAACACTCATTTTGAGATTAAACGCCATTCACCGTTGATTGTTTAAGATTTTGTTCATCTATTATATAGGGTAATTAAGCTTACTAACCAGAGTTGAGTTCCACCACTAAGCACAATTCTTCTGAAGAAGTATCATGGCAAACTTTACTGAACAGAAATGTCAATAAGGTTTGATATTTCAACTGTCAAACAATAGGAAAATACAATTGAAACTTGTAATGCAACTGAAAGAACACCCTTTGTCAACTGACGGTTCAAAGATTGAGTGTGGAGCTGGGCCGGCAATCTTTTCTGAGTCCTCATATGTTTTTTAAGCCTTTTCCGCTACCTGATTGTGGCAATGTATTTTAACCCCAATTACCAGCGGAATTATTAACTTTCTTGATATTGGTCGAACAAAGTCGGATTGAACTTGCAAACCTCAGCATCAACTCTGTCTTATTTGAGTTCAGGTCATAGTGGCATTAATCGAAATGATCAGCCCTCAAGGACCGGCCCTTTATAGCTCACTTGCGGAAAGGGTAACTATTCCTCTTGGAGCTATGAAGGTCAAAATGTACTCAATTTTTCTGTCAGAATCCAACCGCAGTTGAAACAGTCTAGCGGGCTGTACGATTTTAATGGAGATATGGCATACATATGTTTAACAAAAACTGTTCTATCAAACGAATGCAGGCATGATATAGCTAGGATCACTGCAGTATGTACCAGATATTGGCCGATTGGAGAGCATGCAGCAAAGCTGGGTATCCCTCACAATACTCACTGCCATAGCTGCGGAGACCAACATGAGCTACGGAGACCAACATGAAAGGGGAAAATGTGATTTTCTTTCTCTGTAAATGTCCTGTCCTGTTCTAGAATGTTAAGCTATGGAAAAGCATTCCTTAAAGGTCTTGATGAACTTTCCAAAATGAAAATCAGAGACCTAATTTCCTTTCTGAATGGAACGAAATGGCTTTTTTATCGTTTATTTTGTCAATATTAATCCGTCATAATATTATCTTTTTATCTTTTTACTTCTTATTACATTACTAATTGAGTCGTGCGCAATGGCTGCCATCTACCTACCAACCCAACTGAGAAATACTTTGGTAGGCAAATCTTTATGAGAATGTGTTGTATTAGCGATCCAGTAGCAGTTGTTAAGCTTGTTGTTTCAATGTTACAAAAGCAAGTTGATTGTGCAACCACATTGGGGTAAATTACATTTTTAAGGATCTATCATCAAGACTTCTTGATTAAGGTATAGCTTATAATATTATTATTTGAAAATCTTCATAATGTCACCGGATTTCAAAACTTGAAAAAGCTTGAAATTTATTTTCCACATTTACTTCGGTTTTAAAGAAAATGTATTGTAGCCAAAATGATCATTGTTATTCTTACCGTTTACTAAACTTCCCAACTCCAATAAAAATACGCACAGTTGTCATTTGTCCATCACTATACTAAACTCATTTCTGCCACTTTCTGTTTAATAATCAAAACAACATCCTGATGGTATTATTATCCCTGACACAGTGACACTTCTCTATTGTTCATATACACATAAGTGAAACAAGACTCAAAATCATTTGATGTACCATCACGCACGCAAGAATTGTACCTATCCACCTATAATTTGGGTATGTGTGATGGAAAATGAAGATTTCGAAAGACGATACAGAAACGGCACCCCTGATGTATCCCATTCCAAAGTATAATCATTATGTGTCCAAGCCCGCGTGATGCACACAGCACACTGCACACACTGATGCTGCCAAGCAAATGTCAGTATTTCACTGTTTCAGGGTGATTTTGAATAATTACTAGCCATTAATCTGCTTAAAACACACATATCGGTATATACGAGAACATAGGTATGTTATCTTCAGAAATTGAATTTCTTATTCTTAGGGATATTCGTTTCAAGCAACAACAACAAAAAATTGTTTTTATATAATATGGGGTAGAAACAAAAATTAAGTCAATGATACTCTTATTAGCTGTCAATTTTAATATGGTATCAAAATCTGCACGAATATTTAATATCTTAATTAAACCGAAAAGTAAACAATATTTACTTAAGGTTAAACTTAAAATTGCGCAAAATAATATACAAAAATAACTCTAATAATATAATAAAAGTAAAAGTAACTTTTTATAAGATCATAGTCCCATGATTACTTTTTTAAAACAAAAAAGTGTTAAAAATTATTTTGTTCTATAGGCTGAACAAAATTAGTTATGTTAATTTAATAAATTTAAAAAAAATACGTACATTTTAAAATAAATACATATTCGGAGTATTTTCATTATTCTGTATTTTTATATATAACATTTTGAACACAGTACTTTAAGTATATATTCAATATATTCAGAATGTATCGAACCCAATTTTTTTTTTAGTGATTGGATGTATGTCAGAACTCTGTATGATCAAAATTCTATGTGAAAACTTTTAATTAAAATGTTTTATGTCTTAAATTCTGTATAAATAAACAAATAAATCTTTTTCATAGTCTCTTAGTCTCAAAGTTCCGTATTTCTGTTTTAAGATTTCTTTAGAAAAAAAACCCCGAAATCAACTTATGCAGTGTTGAAAATTTTGCTTACTTACATATACACTTTTCCTCATTAAATATTCATTAAAAAACATTGTCGTTAAGCTTTTAAAAAAACGTAATATGTTTATTGTTTCTTTTTATATAAATTGCAACAGATGGACTCTTTGACAGACTGTGCATTTAATGTGTGATCTATCGAGCAAAAACGTAATGTTGGTTGGAGATTTCAATGCTATAATAAGTGATAAAGAAGTTACAACCCAAATATCTATTTCTAACTCAGCACTATCAATTTATTATAATAGAACATCTACAGATAATATCTACAAACAAAACGGAATGAAATTATTAGAAATGCAACAAATGTATGATAGTATTATTTTAAATGGATGCACGAAAGGTGACACCGAAGGACATTTTACTTTTGTTGGTGGCCAAGCAAATCGGTGATTGAGTACTGCATATTAAATAACGATATGATCCCTCTTATATACAAAATTGAAGTTTTGAGTAAACAATTTTCTGATCATATGCCATTAGTAATTGAATGGAAATCTTACATTGAACCAGAACAGAGACCCCTTAATTTGATGCCCCGATTAAAATGGAAAACCTCAAGTTTAGAAATATATCAACACTATTTAGATGAGTACACACCCCTCTAACTAATTTATTATTTTCTACCCTCACAACTCAATTAAATTAACAGAATCCATAAGATGTTCTGCAATTAACTCCACTCCAACAACAACGAATTCTTTTCCTCAGAAATGGTTTGATACAGAATGTCTTAAAGCCAGAAAAAAAAACATTCGCACTATTGAAAGCCTTCCGCAGATGTTCTTGTGATCAAATTCGAAAATGGTACATACAAGCGAATGAGAAATATAACAAAATCGGCTTCATTAAGAAAACCAATTTTGAATCCAATTGAAGTCCAATCACTCAGTCAAATCAAAAACACAAAACAGTTATGGAAAATAGCAAAAGAAATTAACGGTTCACACAACTCGATAGGATTAAGTGATCATGCCGATGATCTATCTGAATATTTCAAAAATCTTCTTCAAATCAACCCAACAACTACTTTCTTATACGCACAGCCGCTTGTTTGTGATGATATATTGGACGCAGTTATGAACTACAACTCGTTCTTCAAAGAGCCAAGGACGGAAAAGCCCCAGTTGAAGATGGGATACCCTACGAATATTTTAAAAATGCCACCCCTTCCTTTTATAACCATCTACATACACTTTTTAATAAGATTTTCTATATTACTGATGTGCCGTCCTCTTTTAAAAAATCGATAATTTTTCCAATCCATAAGAAAGGTGATCTTAATGCAGTTGAAAACTACAGAGACATATCCTTCATGAATGTCATTGCGAAGATATTTTGTGGTGTTCTCATTAACAGGCTTGAAAATTGGGTGGATGTAAACAACATTCTTACAGAGGTTCAAGCAGGCTTTAGAAAGAACTATTCGACTGTTGACTATATACTTACTTTAACATCAATAATAAAAGCAAGAAACAAAAATGTATACACATTGATTGTTGATTTTAAAGCTGCATTTGATTTGGTGAATCGAAATGCTTTATTTTTTAAACTTTTCCAACTTGGAGTGTCGACAAAATTCATCCAAATAATCCGTTGTTTGTAAACAGATACTAAAGTTGCAGTCTGGGATGGCAAAACTTATTCAAAACCATTTAAATCATTTACTGGAGTAAAGCAGGGATGCCTAATCAGCGCTCTTCTATTTGCTCTTTTTATTATAGATGTAGCTATACGCACATTCCAGGAGGTGTCCGAATTGCGAGTATTGTAATAAATTTATTACTTTACGCTGATGACCTTCTTTTGTTATCCGAATCTGCAGAAACCCTACAATTGATGGTAAATCGTCTTACTGACTATTGTGTCAAGTGGGGTCTAGTCATCAACATAGACAAAACGAAAGAAATGATCTTTTCGCGTTATAATCGGAGTGAAGTTAGGAACACCTGGATACTCAATGGAAGTCGTTTAGATATATCGAAAGAATACAAGTATTTAAAAGTTTTACTTAACCCAAGCCTGGTTTATAGCAAGCACCTTGTAGAAAAAGCAAAAACTTCCCAAAGCTTAATTAATGTTGCTTGCAAGAAGATTCTCTAACAATCACATAAAACTTTCAACAAAATTTTCAATGCAGTGTCGTGAAATCTTCGCTTTGTTATGCGGCCCAAATATGGTATATGCAAGAGTACGAAGAAATTGAAAAGTTTCAAAGAAATTTCTTAAAGAAAATATTCAATATTCAATTAACAGCACCAAACTATTCAATTTATTTTGGAACAGGGCTGCCAAAACTTTTTACTTTAAGTCTAAAGCTACAGGCTGATTATTTATTTAAAGTGCTCGGTCTACGGGAAACTCGGTTATGTAAGATAATGATGCTCTACGAAATTCGGAATAAGGACTAGTGGATGAGGACATGGGAAGACATTGCTGCTTCCTGTGAAGAAGTTGTGCAAATCAACCTCAAAAATATTGTTCAGATGAAAACGAAGTTCTACGAAATCATCCAAAAACTTGATGAAAATAATCGAAATCAGATGATTGAAAATGCCCGTCAATCGAAGAGCAGACTTCTCTACCACACAAGTGACAAGAACTACTTCCAAGATTCGTTCTCCTATAAAGATATTTCCCTAATTTTTAAATCAAGATGCGAACTTCTACGTTTAAGTTTAAAACCATACAACTTAAACTTTAACCAATTTTGCAATTTATCTAACTTGAAAGCTAAAGAGGTTTGATTTAATTTCATCAGTGTGTGTCCAATTTTTAACCAGCAAAGAAGAGTATACTTTGGTAAACCAGCCCTATCAGTACAGGGAACAATGGAAATGTTAAATGGATCAGATTGGGTGAACCCTTTCAAATTAGTCAGAGCTAGCTACCATTACAGAATGCTTATAATAACAGAATATACATAAGTCATATAATTAAATTATTTAGGTATACAATCAAATCATACCTTTTTTACTTTTTTTAAAAATTTTATATCATTATACATATTATGACTTGTTCAATTGTATACTTAAATATTTTAAGGTTGCTAGTCCAGCTGACGGCTAAGCCTTTGCTTAAAAAAATTCATAAAAGCTGTTGTAAAATGTATAATGATTACTTGCAATAAATGAATATTTGAATTGAAAATATTCATTAAATTAGAGGTACATTGGAAACAAATGTTGTAATTCAGCAAGATCCAAAAATTAACTACTTAAAAAAGAGGTATAGGCCATACCAAGATTTTAGAAAAAAAAAAACAGAAATTCACGAAATGTTTACATTTCCTTCTTTTCATATTGGCTGCCACCTTCATAAACTTTCGAGATATCCATGATCAAACGGTTTATGAGATCCTTAAAGTACCTAATCTATTATTAATGATAAGTATTGCATTTTTTGAAACTTAGATCGGCATGTAAAGGATATGGAAATAACCTGTGCAGGAGTTTTTTGTAGACCTGAAAATGAAATGCTCTTAAGAGGGTATTCTGGTCTAGAAATAAAAAAAAATCGATTTTTTTTTCATATTTTCATAGTTTAACTATTTAAGAATATGTCTACCAGAGGATTTTCCCAAATTCAAATTATTTTCGGAGAAATAAGTATTTTGCTGAGCAGCCATCCAAATCGGTTGGGCTGCAAATAACAGAACAAAAGTCATAATGGGGTACTTTAAACGCGATTTTCTCAGAACTGTCTTTTTGAATCTGATACCCACGATTTCTCAGGTTTTGCCGAAACGATTTACTTGAAATTTTAAGAGTCTTCTTTAGGGACTTGTCTACGTCCGGAACTACGGCCATCCCCAAATTTTCATTTTTATACTATTTTTAACAAATCGAAGAATGTTCAAAAGAGTGGTAAATTTTTTTTTTAGGCAGTCGCCATTTTGTAAAAAATAAATGTTTGTAACTTTTCCGTAGTTCCAGACATTGCGACATTATTGTAGATTAATAATCTTTTTTAGTTTTTGATTTTAGATTTCTAGGAGAGTTAAAATCGTGGGTATGGTCACGCACCAAATTTTTGAGACGCACCACTCCATCAGCTGATAACTAACGGAATTTTGATTGTTTTTTACTTTTTTATTTGCCTTGTATGCTTCTAATGTGAATAAATAATATATAAAAAAATTGATGGTAAAATTGTTGCTTGCTTTTTTCTGCAGCACTTCAAAAATTACCTATAATTCATGTCTCTAGACCAGAATACCCCCTTAACACATTTGTACCTACCCATAGAAAGTAACTGTACATTTCCTGAATTATCAAATATAACATTTTAACATTTCTCGATGTTTCAAGGTTTTTTTTAAATCAATGATTCTAAAGAGATGTCGTGCCACTTAAATTTGTTCTCAAGGCCATATCTCAAGAACAAGCAGAAATATAAACTTTAAATTCAATTTTATACTCGTAATACATCAAAATGAACACTAAAACACTTTCAAAAAAATCCAGTAAGTGATTTTTTTAACTAAAGCAATATCGATATCAACTTCAAATACCAAATTGGTTAATTAAAATCAATGAAGTAACTTTTTTTTTAAATCAAAAACTGATGAAAACAAAATTGACACCTCAATATTTTACGTATTAAAATTAATATTACATCGAAAATAGTTTGTAAGAACTGTGTTTTTGAAATCTACTATAATTTCAAGAAAAATTGTACAAAAATAACATCTAAAAAAAATACTATTGAATGTCTTAATATTTATTTTGATTGAAAAACATTTTTGTTTACATTTAGTACAGAATTTTTTAAAAAGACAATTGTTTGTTTTATCTTCAACAGTATTTTAAAAAACTTGAAAGTTTGTATGTTTCTTTGTTCTCAATATATTTAAATCGAAACTATTTTTTTATTACTTTTTTGTTTTAGGTTTTAATTTTACTGTCAATCGAATATTTTTAAAAGTCTTACAACATATAACTAATAATATTTTAGGCAGCACGCACAAAATTTAAAGACAATAACTTTATTCATTCTCCAGATGTACAGTCTTAAATCAATTTTTGTATTATTTTTTTTTTTAAATTCTTTTAACTGTCGATTCGGTTTGAAATATCAAAAACTTTATGTCTGTTGTTCTTTCTCTTCTGTCCTTATGTCTTGTGTTGTTATCAGCTTATATAGTCTAGTCACTCAAGGTGCTGTGTTCTTTCCTCTGTACATGTATTTGCCGAGTAGTAGGTACAAATATAAATAAATAATTATTAAAAACATTTTTTTATAGATACATTTTGTTCGAAACCAACAATTTTTAATCTATACCAAGATATTTGAGTCGAAAATCAATTTGTACCAATTTTTACTAGTGGCTAAAAATGACGAAAACGTAATTCTACGAATCAGTTTTTGTTGGAAAAATATACGAGGTGACAAGCATTTTTTGTCAGCTTTTTACTTGTGGCATACACATATGGCAAATTTTGCATTCGTGTCAAATGTCGAACTCGAGATTTTAATCTCTGTCTTGGATCATACAGCCCAAAGCATTGGGTCGATTGAATTTAAATTTGGAAATTAAGGTTTAAAGCTGATTCGATTATTTATTTTTTGTTTAAGACATAAAATAACAGCAGTTGGTCAAAAATCAAAAATTCAAATTTTCTCAAAAAACAAACCGATATATTTTTTTAATTTTCGCTCAAAAATTCGTTCTTAATTTGGCTTCTTACAATATAAAAAAAGAACCGTTTATTTTTTTTAAGTTTTATCAAGAATTATTTAACCGATTTCAAAAATTATTTTTTTTGCACTTCCTCAATAATTTTTAATGATCAAAAATGTTTTTATTTTTGATAATTTCTGATTTTTAAAATCAAGGTCTTGAAAATGAGTGTTATTTTTTTTACGAAATTTAAATGTTACACTTATATTAACAAGCTCTAAATAACTGCATACTAAAAATATGTTTAAACTTAAATTGAAGAATTGTATATACATACATACATATCTACATATAAAAAAATAGTTTCAAAAAATCCGCTTTAACGATAGTCAAATAAAATTTTTAAAAATTGAGAAATTAAGTAGTGTTTAAATTAAAAAAAAAACTTATTTTACGTGTACATGTACATTCTTAAATTTTAAAATACAGAGAATATTTGAGCAAGTTCGTGCGCTTTTTAAAAACAACTTGAACACTTTTAATTTTGTTGGAGTCTATATACCAATTTGGTATCTTGTCACAATGCATAAAATAAAATTTAGTTGAAGTCGCTAGGTTAATTAGTTCGTGAAATATTCGGGGTCAACCCACAATTTTCAATTTGATGATATTATACAAAAAAACAACACAACACGAATTTATTGAAAAGCCCTTTAATAAGATATTAATACTATTATCTGAAATTGAAAATTTATTTGAAGTCAATATCTTTGTACGATTTTAAAAATTAAGAAATAAAAATCATTTGTCGATCTTTCATAGATTGGTCCTGATTCACCGGTGGTTTTAGTGCGGTAAGAGTCCCACACTACTCGGTACCGATTCTTATCGAGTGTCTTTTGAAGATTTCCATCGGATATAAAAAAAAAAAAAAAAAAAAAATATCTTTGTAAGTTCAAAAGATATGAAGGTTTAAACGTGTGGAGGTATTTCTTCTAACTTTCGTGCAATTCGGTTACAATTTATTATTATTATTAGATAACGAGTCACAATATTGGAATTCAAAACAAGTTTATTTTTTTAATTTAGCAATGACAACAAATGTTTTTATAATTGCTGAGAATTTTTTAGCTAATCTTGTTTATTTCTTTTAATTTGTTGACATTGAAAACAATTAAGAGAGTTAAAAAGCTTTCCAGAGTATCTTAAACTAAGTTCTCTGCTGCGATATCAACTCTTAAAAAAGCGGTATACCTATCAAACTGAATCTTTCGATTTAGAGATCGGTTATTTGTGTGATGAATAAGCATTTATCTATACCTTAAGCTACAAATTGTTGATCTGGGTTTAAACCATCAAAATTAAAGCTATATTTTAATAAGTAACATTTTAAAGCTCAACATTGTTATATTTATCATAAAGTTAAATTAAAATGCCTAGTTGAAAAGCTTCTGAACTAAAAGCGGTCGTAATAATAAATCAATTTTTTTTTTATTTAATCAAAAGTACGGATGTTATTAGCGAATATCAAATGCCACTAAGATTTTAAACAAACGGCTAGATCGAACGTATTTGCTTGTTTTGGTATTGTGTTTCGAAGTACCAAAATGTTTTTTTTCGAAATAAACACCTTATTTGTCAAAAATCTCAAGTTATGGTAAAATACGTATATTGATGTTTTTATGGGTAAAATACGGTAACCGAAAATTATGAATAGGTCCATTCCTCGAGAGGAATTTAAAACAACTATAAGTGGAGTATTTTACCTAATAAATAATTGGTTAGTAAGCCCAAATTACAAGTGGAGGGATGATTAGTGCATTGATATGTCGAACTTGGGTACCAAACCTACCGGTTCCGCCTAAAGACTTTTCTTACGGGTGATGCCTCTTGTGAGAAATGGACAAATCCTCAAAAAGTATTTCTTGCCATGAAATGTGCTTTCTCAAATTTAAAGTTCGGATTTTAAATAAGAACTGTAGGTTCCCTCGGTCCCTGAGATAAGTCGCAAACATGAATGGTTGAGAGTTGTAAGTCAGTAGGTTTTAATTCTCTACGCCACCTTATTTATTAATTTACTTAAATCCAAAGCACTTGCTCATTTATATGCGGGAACATAACTTTTCCACTTTTATTTCAAGCATGAAGCTTTACTTTTCTTTAAAATCCTGATTGCAATTTTGATGAATCCAAAACTTAACCCTTGGATTAACACAACTTTATTTATAAAAATATGAACATCTTAAAATAAACAACAAGTTTTCGTTTAATCCAATTACCGAAGCTTTTATTTTGATTTCTTTGTAGTTAAAATTAGTTTTAAAAGTTATATAAACTTTTCTTGGGGGATCACTACTGATTTGCACAGGTGCGTATATCAGTTTTATTTATAATTAAAAAAAGGGGGGAAAATTCGTGCGAATTTATCTGTTAATTTTATTTACGGCAAACATAGAAAATAAGTCAAAGAGTTACATTGATACCTTCGCATTTATAACGCCCTTTTAAAATGTTCAAATTTTATTTTAATATATCGCGAGAATTTAAATCCGCACACTCTTTGAAAGAAACACTTCGTGTAAATGTTATACAATATTAACAACAATATTTATATGAGATGAAATAACTTTTAAGTCAGTATGTTTCTTTATTCTCAAAATATGTAAGTCAAATTAATTCTTGGGACCTTGAAACGTCAAGAAAAGTCAAATTCTTTAATTTGACTATTCGAACCAATTACAATAAATCTTTGAAGTTAAAAAAAAAATAATTTCAAACTAAAACTGCAAACAGTGGTAGAAAACACTTCTTAAATTGTTGTTACGGAAAATAAACACAATTCAAGAAAGCTGCAAATAAAATATAAACCTTTTAGCTACCTTTGGAGGCAATCATTTATTCACAATGATAACTTAACAATTTTTAAGAAAAAATTCTAAATTTGGCATCTCTGTCAAACTTATCCGTCTGTGCAGAATGACGATGGAAAATGCACGCTGCACTGTCAAGGTCGGAAAAGATCTCACTGATGCATTTCATGTCAAAAAACGTTTTAGAAATGGTGATGCGCTTCTTAACATCGTTCTGGAACTCACTGTCAACACTAGAGGCACAATCTTCAAAAGGTTCATCTTATTACTCGGATACGCCGATGATATTGGCATTATTGGAAGATCAGATGCTGTCATCAAAAAAAGACATTGAACGATGACGTCTTGCTCTTAGACAAACCGTCACCATATATGTACATCTATAACTTTGAAATAGTTGAAGACTTTATTTACCTAGGGACCGCTTTAAACTCGGACAAAGACACCAGTGCTGAAATCAAACGAAGAATAACTCTTGCAAATCACTGTTTGTTGGACTAAGCACGCAATTGAGTAGTAAAGTCCTCTCTCGAGCATCTTAAATCACCATCTATGAGACACTCATCATCCCGGTTCTCATTTATGGCGCTGAGGGCTGGACCCAGCCATAGGAAGATGAGAGCGTCTAAGGATTCTCCGAGAGAAATATTCTTGGGGTGATTTTTGCATAGATGGAGAATGGAGGACAAGATACAACAAAGAACTGTGAACTGTAAAGGCTGAACAGTAACACTGACCTGGTTAAAAGAATAAAAGTCCAAGGACTTAGATGGCTGGTTCGTTTAGAGTGAATAGACAACAACCATTCAGCCCGGAAGGTCTTTGAATCCAGTATCGAGGGACAGAGTAGAAGACCGCAGCTCAGATGGCGCATGATAGAGAGAACCTCAACTAACTTTACATGTAAAACTGGAGAAGGCTAGCTAGGGACCGAGATGGCTGCAGGCCCAGGTCTTTCCCGGACTGAAGCGTCACCTTAAGTAAGTAAGTTACTGCTCTTCCCCCCTCCCCTATTTTTCACCACGCATACGGGCTTGACAAAACATATACGAGTATTTATTAAAATCATCAATAAGTCAACTAGATTGCTATACTTTTCAGAGATAATTTATTTAAATCAATGCAAGTGTTAGACAATAAGGCCAAGTTCAATTAAGAACCAGAAGATGAGAATTAGAAGTCTAAGCCAGTTTAAGATATCTTCTCGACGATGAGGTGCGACAACTTATTTTTTTACGCAGTGTTATTGGGTTTTAATTCTTGGTTGACGGTAAACAAATAAAAATAACTGAATAATAACTCCACACTCCAAAATCATTTTAATGAAATGTTTATTTTTCTTCACCCACCTACAGGTTTGCAATGGAACCATATTGAACTCAAACGAAAAAGAAGCAAAGCAATTTGCACTAGAGACAAGTGACAATATTTTTAAGTTCTACGATGCTTTGCGATTGGACACAAATTTGATAAATGACAGTGAAAACCAAAACAGAACTCAAAACATCTTGAATGAGGCGCAGTTCTTGGTGGATATTGTTCAAAAAGCCAAAAAGTTTGATTTCAAAAATTTCAAAGATCAAGAACTAAAGCGTGCTTTTGAAGCAATTGTAAGAATCTCTGATGAAATGGTTATAGGGGCAGAGCAATTTTTGGAAATATGGAATTCATTAATCGAGCTCAAAGAATTGGAAGCATACACGAGCTATGATTGCTTTAAGGAATGTGGTGGTAATGGAAGTAGCATCGGAGCAGGGGAGGTTATGCAGCTAATGACAAATTCTGAGAATCCAGAGGAATTGGAACATTATTGGAAGCAAGTTAGAAAGACAACAGCAGAATGGGCAAAGAAGAATATGCATATGCTTGTCGATGGATTGAAAAAAGCTGCTAATTTAACAGGTGAGTGAGTATGCCTGTGTAATAGAGAAAGTTTATAATAAGTAGTAGAATATAGAACAAATGCGAATTTTAATTAAACCGCAATGCTACTCATCGTTTTTTTGGGCAGTTCTGACATTTTTTTAGAAACTTAACTTAAATTTTTCCAATGTTACTACTTTGGGTTTTACATGTATTCCTAGTACTACTTTAAAAAAAAACACTAAATTTAGGCTCCTGTACGGAGACTTTTTGGACTAAGTCCATGAACCAAATCAAATTTTGATATACCGTTTTTGATATTAAAAGCTTCTCAAGAAAATTGCGTGGGTGGCTTTTTTACCATAAGTGTTTACAAAAAAAGGTGAAACCACATTGGTTAACCCCAAATATCTCACGAACTAATAATCCTAGAGACTTGAATTAAATTGTATATTATATATTGGAACGTGATACCTACCATCTATATTTTTGTAAAAAAATACAATTAACGGTTTTTGTTTCAAAGAAACTGAAAAAAAAATGTATCAACTCGAAAATTTTACGAATAAAAACGATTTCATCTCCAAAAAACTTGTGTGCAACGAAGAATAACGTTTTTGATAACAGGTACAATTTTGAGAAAAATCGAACTTACAATTTTTTGTTAAATAAAAACCTAAAAAATAAATTAATAGAGTTGGCAAAACTTGATATTGGCTTAAACACTGGAGATAGTAGACCATAGTTACAGTTTTCTTCATAACTTAACAGCATAAGAATTGAAATATTTTTTTTTTACTTTACAGTACAGTAAA
>NW_026605512.1:0-17490 GCF_945859685.1 Eupeodes corollae
GATGATACCAACCCGTCCGTACTTTTTAAAAACGATGTTAGTGAGGCGGTCAGCGTTAATACATAACGATGGTAACTAACTTCTTATGGCCCAGATTGAACCACATCGACCAAGACAACACAAAGTGAATTGGTCGACAAGGTCATGGAATTTGACTCCGCTGGACTTTTTAATGTAAGGTTTCCTGAAGTCGCAGGTCAATGCACATAAACCACATTCGAAGATGCCCTAAATATAAACATAACACAGGCCATCGCTCAAATTTACTCAGATCCGTGCCACCGTAAGAAGCAGAAGCGGACATTTGAATGATGTCATATTCCACACTTAGTGGCATACATGAGCCTTTCAAATAAAAAATAATTCCGTTAATGCCTCACACATAGCTTGTTTTATTCCATTTCAACATCTACCCGCCCTTATTTTCTTACCCTTTCCTCAGATGAACTATGAAGAGCCCGTTTCGTTGGCTGTTAGTCTTAATATCCGTCTTCATATTTTATTAGCTTCCCATAGGAACTTATTGTAATGGGTCCGATTTGTCAAATTAAAAATTTTGACATTTCTCGACGTTTCAGGGTCCCTAGAGTCGAAATAAAAGATTTTTAGAAAGATGTCTGTGCGTGCGTGTGTACGTACGTTCGTACGTCCGTACGTTCGTACGTTCGCGACGTTTGGCGTCCATAGCTCACGAACTAGCAAAGATATCGACTTCAAATAAATTTTGTTATACAGATAATAAGGCAGAAAGATGCAGAAAGGGCTCTCACGAAAATTGCGTGAGTGGTTTTTTTACCATAGCAGTTTGAAAAAAAGGTGAACATTTTGGTTAACCCTAAATATATTACGAACCAAAACCGCTAGAGACTTGAATTTAATTTTATATAATATATTGTTACGTGATATCAAAGAAATATATTTTTTGAAAAAATCCATTTAACTTTTTTTTTTTATAAATCAAAACAACTGAAAAAAAATGCAACACCTCCAAAATGTTACGACTAAAATATGAATCATCTCCAAAACAATTTTGTGCAACGAAAAAGACAGTTTTTTTTATAAAAATAAAAATCTAAAAAAAACTTTACTCAAAGTTGGTAAAAATTGAATATCGATTCAAATATCTTTTCAAAAACTTAAAATTTAGGCTTTAAACTTATTTTATCTTTGAAGAAATATTGTTTCCCACATTCCGAAAAATGTTAAGAAAAATCGAATTGACAGTTTTTTTTACAAAAAATTAAAAACCGTAAAAAAAAATTCACAAAAGTTGGTAAAAAATGATTTTCGGCTCAAATATCTTTTCTAAAATTTGATATAATTGCTTCTGTCTAATTTTTAGTTATGTTATATTGTTTTCAACATTAGGACAAATTTTGAGAAAAATCGAATAGACACCTTTTTTACAAAAAATAAAAACCTTAAGAAAATGTATAAATGTTTTTAAAAATTGATTTTCGACTCAACTATCTTTTTCAAACCATTGAGATATTAGCTTTAATTTACTTTAATTTTTCAAAAAATATTATTGTCAGCATTCAGTAAAATTTTGAAAAAAATCTAATTGACAGTTTTTTTACAAAAAATTAAAAACCGAAAAAAATTAACAAAAATTTAAAATACTTCAAACTAATTTTAATTTATAAGAAATATTGTTTTCAACATTCGGTAAAATTGCTCAAATTTCTTTTCAAAAATTTGAAATACTGGCTTCAAACTTATTTTATTTCGAAGAAATATTGTTTTCGATATTCGGTAATTTTTATATAAAAATCCAACAGTCCGTTTTTTCATAAAAAATAAATCTACAAAAAATAGTACGCAAATTTGGTAAAAATTCATACCAGTACATATAGACAAACTTTTAAGCAAGACAAATCGACAGACGAGATGGGAAGTTATCAGTGTGGGTCACATCCTAGCCTCTTTTTTAGTTTAATTTGAGTATTTTTTATGCTTCAAGTACACAAAAAACACTAAGAGACGTTCAAAGAATCGGAGAATATGTCCAAACTAACTCGATCTTTGACCCTTCAGTAAAGAAAGTTGGATCTAAGTCTTTCGTAATCATGATATCCTCTAATTCCTTTTTTATTAAGAAGAATTTTGAAACGTCTGGAAATGTCAACATTTTTTCCAATTACAATAATTTTCAATTCCAATTTGAAATTTCAAACTATTCTCCTTTATCAAATATCAAAAATAATTATTTTGTTTAAAATGTATTTTTCCGTATTTAAAATGATATAAGAAAAATAAAAATTATTTACTTAATGCATTGAGTATTTATTAAACTGCAATCTCTGAAAGGTTATCGTACCTGATTAAGTATACTTTAAGTTTCTAACAACAAAAAACAATATTCCAAATTCAATATAGTCTCCGATCAAAATTCCCTTTCAATAAAAAGTGAAACGATCAATTCCTCGTATTATTTCATTCATTTTTTGTTTGTTTCAAACACCTTAACTCCACTTTTAATATTATACGTTTAAATCCATTAACAAAGACTTATCCTTAAAATCTAGCATGTAACTCAATTGCATCATAAAACAGTGTAATACCAACTCGTAATCCCTCTTTCTTTTTAAAAACTAATGGCTGAAAGTTACCTTAAGCTCGCTTGTTGCTGCAAGCTCATTGAAATATAAAAAATGAACAAAAAATGAAATAAGCATTAAAGGATTAAAAAAAATCCTTTTTGAAACTTTCTTTTAACAAAAAAAAAACAACTCACTTACATACACCCATACACACGTATCCTAGGATGAGGACATAAATATTTCAAAAATATGAAGAAAAAAAACACACGAATTTTCCCCCCGAAAAGTCAAATAGTAGATCCTTATGGATGTAAGGATGTTGGAATATACGAGCATACGAGACTTGGATCCTTCTCTTTGACTCATCTCTTGTCTGTGCATTTAAAAGTAATCTTTATTTTTCAACTTGTGCTGTTAGTTTTCAACACTCCAAGGTAAATCAATGTAAGGATTGGGTTTTCATATAAGAACTATGTATAATGTAGGTATATCTCTAGGACTAGGTAAGGTACGTACTAGGTACCTACCCAACATTATAATCTTTTGAGTGTGCCAGCCTCAAATATCTCTTCAAAACAACCCGGGTAGAGATGTATAAAGGAAGCTATCCTTTATAATTTTAGCCAAAACTATTTCCAAGTTCTTCCTCACTTCTCTCCTTACCTATATGCATGTAGGTATACAAATGAGTTTTTCATCATATCTCATACTCAAACTTGTAGGTACCTTTGCCATAAGGATATTATAGCGTGTTGCATGTTTTGTTGAATATATTTAGCTATATAGAATGCTCAGTTAAAAAGCCAGGAAAGGCATCAGAGAAATTCATGATGAATTTATAAAATTTACTTTGAGAGCTTGACTGATTTTAACACCATGACATTTTAAGAAGATGATGATGGTTTTTATACAAAGATGTATAGCATCTACTTGGGCTTGTATATTGCACTTGCAATAAAGGATAATAATCTTGTATGTATACTGTTTAGAGAAGCTGGGAGAGGTTGAGCTTAACTATCAGCTATTATTACTTTAAAATAGAATGTATGTGTGTGTAGGTACTTAAGTCAAACTTATTTGAGATAGAATAATAAATCAATAATAAATGCATTATATCTGAAATTTGTTGAAGTAGGTTTGGTAAATAGTTATAGATTTATAATGGGAAAAATTTGATTTTATAAATCCTGCTTAATTTTCGATTTACAACTGTAAGGTTTAAGAGACTTAGAAGCTAAAAATGATAAAATGGGAATAATATAAGAAAGGTAAGCAGGCTTTTATAATTTTCATAGACATTTGTTTAATTTTGTCCTTAAATAAAGAATGAATTTAGGATAATTCACGAAACAGAACCGAGAGCTTAGACGGCTCTAAAATAGATAAGACTGCAAATCAATTTTAAACGGGAACAAAACAAAAAGCCGAGATCGAAGTAGGTTCACACTTTCCTGAAATAGTGTCACTAAAAAGGTAGGCAAAATGATGAAGCCAAGGACAATTTTACGGGTCTTAGAGACCAGGTAAATAATTATTCCTAAAAAACAATCTTTGTTATGTATTATGACTTTAAATATAGTCCAATTGTTTCACATGGATCCTGGTTCTCGTTAAGAACTAATAACTTATTCTACTTTATATTTCGAAAACATATCATTAAAATAGAGTGTTTTTTTTTATTGCAATTTTATTTTGTAATAGATTTTCTACAGTATCTTACATTTTAGATATTATTTTAAGTTCATTGCATTTAAAAGCAATTTTTATTCAAATATCTCTGCCTAAACGAAATCTAAAGCAATAGTGTTCAAATCCCGTCTTATAGCATGAAAAGCAAGAAGGATTAGGTCTTGTTGGTAAAGGTTGAAAGAATACGGATGTAAGTTTTATATAAAAATATAAATTACTTTTTTGTAAAACTCAAACACTGAAATTTTAATTCAACGTATTCGACATATTGCACATTGTTGAATATGAACTTTTTCAGTTGTTTTGTTCCTTAATAACTGCCTTATATTGTATATTCAAGCCACTTTCACTTAAGTGCATTGATGAAATCAAACCATAGTGACTTAAAACTAGATTTGGGGAAGTACTTTTCATGACAAGAATTACTCGCAAAAGTAGGTATTCCCTTAAATTAAGAACTCTTTGTGTAACAATCTGGGATTGAGTCCTAGACCTATGACATGACCTGTCTTACGCACTTTTTTATTTTCATTTTATTTTTATGCATTCATTCATAAAGTTAACCTAATTAATCATTACTTCCGACTAACTGAAGTCCAAGATGGTCCGTCTCGTACCACAATGTGTCGATTGTGAAGGATACGCGAAACTTAAAGTATTTCCTGTATCCGACATCAACTTTCTAAGAACAGGAATGCCTCTGGATGAATGAAGCCGCTCAAGCATGAACTTCGGATAGAACAACCCTAGGTAAGGTAAGGTTGAAGTGGCTGTCCAAGATGGCCCATTGTGATACCACATGAATCTTGAGGCTTCCTCCTAACGCCAATGCAACCAGTTTGAGTCCCTTACGAAACTTGAGAGGCTGATTATAGAGATATGATTTAGATCATTTAGAAGAATTCTCTTAGGCAATTCTTGCGTTTTCGAGCCAGAGCAGGGCATGTACAGAGTAGATGAAGAACTGTTTCCTTCACTTCCTCGTCCATACAGCTTTTGCAGAAGTCATATGAGAATACGCCTAGCCGCATGGCGTGCTTTTCTATTAGACTGTGTCCTGTTATGACACCTATTATCGAGCTTATATGCGATCTGCTTAGAGATAGCAAACACCTTGAAGGTTTTAAATCCAACGTTGGCCAGATGTTTTTTGTGGCTTGACACGTGGTGATGTTGTTCCACCTGGTGCCTGTCCTCCTCGCAGCGTCTTGCATTAGGAACAGTTTACAAGTAGCGATTAATATGCCAGTACTTGCCAAACGTGGTAGGATGGGCTGTACTGTACCGTTTCTGGTGAGTTCATCTGCCTTACAGTTACCTGGAATGTCTCTATGGCCCGGCACCCAGCAAAGGTAAATATTAAACTGTTGCGCCATCTCCATTATAGAGATGATCGACAGTTATGGACTGTTATAGAGTTTGTAGAGACAGAGTCCAGATATTTGATAGCGGCCTGGCTGTCAGAGAAAATACGGATATCAGATGTTGATATCACATTTTCTTTGAGCCAAGACAAGACTTCTTTAATCGCCAAAAGTTCCGCTTGGAACACGGAACAATGATTGGTAAGGCGGAATGAGACACTTAATTTCTGTCGTTCAAAGTACACACCTCCACCAATCACTTGTTTTGTTTTTTGTTATCCATCTGTATAAAAATGGATTGATCCATCTTCCAGGAATGTCCTATCCTCCCAGAAAGATCTGGGAGCTATAGAAATCTGGAAATTTCTGTCGAATTGCAGTTGGCAGATGGTGTAGTCTGTGTGCTTTTTAATTGATTCTAAATATCTAAGAACTACGGAGTGTCCGATGTTGTTGTTAGTCCACTGCGACGAAGCTTTGAGGCGAATAGTAGAGCTTGCAGCTATTTGTTTGCTAAATGTGTCAAGAGGTGTAAGGTAGACCAAGGTATCCATTGCCGCAGAAGGCTCGTGCGAAGCGATCCGCTTATCCATAGGCAAGCTGAACGTTGGACTCTATTTAACTTATCCCTGTTTATACCTTTCTCTAAAGCAGTCCACCATACTGCCACACCGTACCTTAAAATCGGTCTGATTACGATGTGTATAGCCAATGCGTGATTCTCGGTTGTAAGCCCCATTTATTACTAACCGCTTTTTTACAAGAAAAGAGACCTACAGGAGCTTTTTTGACCCTTTCCTGTACGTTGTGTTTCCAATTTAGTTTTTTGTTTAAGACAAGACCCTGGATTCCTTTAATAAAGGGAGGGTTGACAGTCCACACTGTTTAGCCCAAAGTATTAGTCTGTCCAAGGCATTTTGTAAGAGTTCTTTTAGGATGTTAAGGTGCTTTCCTGAAACTGCTATAGGAACGTCGTCCGCATAGGCTATCACTCTGAAGCCCTCCGCATCCAGAATAGTTAGGATTTCAATCACCACTAGGTTCCAGAGGAGAGGGGATAGAACACCACCTTGCGGTGTACCCCTACTAACGAATCGTCTGCTAGAAGAGTTGCCCAGTTTTGAGTTAATTATTCTGCTAGTAAGCATTAAAAAAATCAACTCCCGAAGCGAATTCTCTACATTTAGAGATGTTAGTGCAGATGAGATTACAGATGTGTCCACGTTGTTAAAGGCACCTTCGATGTCAAGGAAAGCAACCATAGTGAACTCATTATGATGGAAGAAATATTCGACGGTGTGTAACGCTGCTTCCACCGATTTACCTTTACAATAGGCATGTTGAGACAAAGACAGAAGTCTTGTTTAAATACTTGCCCTTAAATGGTTATCAATCAATCTTCCCAAGGTCTTAAGAAGGAAACAACAAAACGTTTTGTCTGACCGATGACTCCTCTGGCCCTGGTCATAGCAGCATGTTTACCGTCGAAATATAAATACTGACCCAATCAGCTAGCTCTCTAATTGCTAGCGGTGAGGACCACAACGACTTTCTTACGCCAGTATTTGCATGCATCCCGTGAGAACCTAGCTAACAGAGTATACCGAACAGAATTTAACCAGAATTCTGGACATTTACTTTCATTTTCTATTCTTCAAATTATAGCTGAATCTTGTAAAAACTACGCTGTAATAGTATTCTAATGCCTTTTATATTTCGGGTCTTGCTGTTCACAATTAGACTCGTTAGCGTACGCAATTGAATTGGTTAGACTACTTAACAGATTGGTGGTTTAAACGCTGAAGAGAATCAAGAAATTCAACGCTTTCTGTTGCAACAAACTTTCTACCGTTAAGCACATACAACAATAGTCTGTTTATGCTAAGCCTGCTTAGTCTAGATAAAGACCCTCTTACCATACGTTATCGAAAGCCTTTTCCAATTAAACCAGAACAGCAGCTATGCAATGCGTTTTTGTTTTATTTTATTGGATATCAGAAACGAGCTTAGACGCGTACGTTTTGTGTCATAACCTTGAACCCGAACTGCAGCCCTTTTGTCCAGACCCTTATTAATGGTCTTCTTGAAAACTGCGCTGATTTTTGGAAAAAGATTGACCAACAAATTGACGGGTTCGACTTATTGTGTTATTCAGTGCATTTTTTGAGAGCTCGACAATTATGGAATATTCCAAGAAATTTTCATTGAACCGCATAAAACATGGTTCTCAGATTATCATTGTGTCATTTCGTTCCAAATATACAAGTGATAAAGTAAGACTCTGTTTTCCAGGTCGGGTCGGTCTTGTACCCTTTTTGCAAAGCAGTCGTAACCATCTTCACTTTTTCTGTTGGATCTTCAAATATATAAAAATCATCGTCAGTTTCTCTGGACTCATTCGTGCTTTCAGGAGTACGTCTCTGTTTTCTGAATTTTTAGACATGGAAGGTCATTATCATTCTTTTTCCTAAATATCCTGTTTATTTTGGGAAAATACCTTAGTTAATGGAATTAACAGAACGAATCTTGCTATCACAGTACTTATTATTTGATAAAATGCAGTTGTCCTTAATCAGCTAATTGATATTGTTCTAATCAAAAGATCTTGTGGTTTATAAGTCTTCTGTACAAGTTTTTGAATCTTGGCAGTAAGCCACTGTTGTGTTTATGTAATGCGTCTATTGTCGCGTTTCTGTAGACGTCAATTTGCCCAGGTGATTCACTTCGGTAGCGTCCATTAGATTTGTTTTAGTGTTTCTTCCATCTTTTGTTAATGTTGTTCAATTTCTGTATTTGTTAGTTTTCTGTTCTTCCTTGGGACTATGCCACTTAGTTAAACGAGGCAAGTTCATCTCACTGGTATGATTGCGTTGCTAGTATTCTTCCAACCTCGCGGTTTCGTTCGGAATCTGCTCTACAGCGGATAGATTAGTTAGTCTAAAACACTTACCATCACGTAACGGGTACTACTCGACCTTCAATCAAATCTGTTTGTTAATAAGACTATCTTTACAACTTATCCCATTTTCAGCTATAAGTAACTAAGCTCTGGATGTTAAATTAAGAGTAAATAATTTTTGTCCAGCTTAAATTTAGCGTGTTGTCGCTATCAAAATCAAAAACCATAACCACTCGTTTTTTCCTTCCAATTTGTATCAACTCAAATGAAACCTAAAATTTAAAACAATTTCTAAATTAAATCAACTTTAAATTTTTAAATATGTTCCTTAAAGATGTTTATAATTAAAATACCAACCTCCCTTACTGACTGAAAGTTTTTAGGTTATACGAAAAAGATTGTCGTAGTAAAAAAAAAAAAAAAATATGAAAATGGAAAGTTCATGGTCGTAATTTATGTAAGGCATAGAGGTAGGTACCTACAAATAAGCCAACTTGAAGTAATACTTAAATTAAAAAAAAAAGTAAAAGAGGAAAACCACAAGAAAATGAAAAATAATCATAATCGTCATTCCTTCATGAAAAATATCTAAATAACGTGATGGAGATAAATATGGAGAGATAGGTTTGCATACTCCTACATAGACATACATACATACATAGATATAGAAGTTCTACAAAATTTCATGATTTTGAATTTTAAATTAAAATTGAATAAATTCTCATCTCTCACCACATTTTTATTTATATATTTCCTGTTTTTTTCGTCCTTAAAAAAAAAGTAAGTAGGTTAGGTAGGTATAGGTATACATCCACATAAATTGAATGAAGTAATATTTTAGCTTTGCATCAAGAGCAAGGCTAGACTCTAGACTCTTGGCCTGACTTGAGATGCGATGATGAAAGACGGAAAAAGTAAGCATTTTGCAGTATCTACAGTAAGAAGGTAAAACCGAAAGAGCAGCGCACAAAATTGCTTCTTAGAAATTTGTAAAATTTAAATTCTTCGTCTGTCTGTCTGTGGAAAATTTCATTTGCCATTTTATTTTTTCTGCATTTTTCACTCCACATCCACACTGCCTCTGAGATGAGAATTGGATCTAGATGGATGGATGGATGGATGGGTACAAATAGGAGCAGGATAGTATATAGCGAATAGGGTGGCATAGGATAGGATAGGATAGGATATCCTTGAACGTAATGGCAAGTATCAAGTGTCTGCAATTTGCCACATACATTGCGAGAAGCAAAGCATCTATCTTTCAGCTGTATGCATGTTGTTATAACTTACGACCCAGTTAAAGGTGAATACCTACCTATACTATTTGAATTTCAAACTTTTGATAAAGAGCAAGACGAGAAAGCGAAAGAGTGGGTGTATATTATATGAATGACGTTGTTCTATCTGCTCCCTGTCCCTGTCCATACTTCCGCTATTGCTTCTGCTGATGATGATGGTGTAAATATATACCAACAAGAGTATAGCAAAACAGGATATATTTCATCCTTGATCCTGCTGCTATGATTGCCACCGTTTTAAACACAATAATAACTTAATCCTGATGCTCTCTCGCCTTGCTTTTCGTCTTCTTCTCAGTTCTACGTTCTGTATTCTAGTTTCTGCAGTGTGTTGAAAGGGATTATTTATTTGAATTTTATTCAAAGTAGCCGACCATCATAGTCTCATCATTTCAAGATGGAGATGGAAACAGAGATCTTATATTATTATTATAAATTTTGCAAAGGACTCCTCTCTCCTGCAATCGCAATCACAATCACAAGTCGGACATGGACATCATCCTATCCTATTCTATATCTTTCGTTGTTAGCTTGATGATGAATCGTCTTAACAATTTGCTAGTGAATGAATTTGAAGAAAAGATGTCTATCCGTTTTTTGGCATAAAATAATACGTATATTTTGTATTCACTTTTGATGGTCATAGAAAATTGTATGTCAAGTTAAAGAGAAAGTATAAAGAAGGATATAATACTGGAACCGACCCTAACAAACGGGGAGGATGTTTTTTTCGTTTTTTACTGAATGGAATTAAATGAAATTCCAACTGAAAAATGGTTTTTCTATTCAAACGGAGAAGAAGGCATCAAGCTTAGAAGAGTGTTTTAACTGAATTCTGAATGATTGCTCTATACAAACGAAAATCCGACGAGCTAAGGCAATTTACATAGATGATGGATTTTTTGTTTTCTTTATCTTAGCTCAGTGAAACAGTGAAGAGTCCAATTAGGTGTTAGTGTATAAAGTCAGTGATGAAGAGAAGCTAAAATCTGAAACTTAAAATAGCAATTTATTGAAGGATTTAAATTATACTGATGGACGGATGATGATGGTTAGAATTGATCTGTTATTCTTTTTTAACTCTTCAATTAGTAAATGATTGGTTTTGGATTAATGGAGAGAGTTGCCTTAAAACTGAAAATCTTAAGAAGCAAATTAATCTTGTATTTTCACTAAATATTATTGTCTAAACGTGTGATGATTGAACATGTTAAATTTGTTCAGTCAAACATTAGACAAGATTATGAAAACGTGTTGAACTATTTCTCTTTGAAATTCATAGATCTATCAAAACCGTCTTAACAACGGATAAAGCCACCTAATGGCTCATATCCTCTTATCTTGGCCACGACTAATTCCAGGAGACACCTTGAGAAAGGCAATTGCGGACGCGCAATCGAAAAAAGTTGGTCTCCTAATTGGTTCGGACGCTAATGCCCATCACACGGTATGGGGTAGCACTGATATACATATATGAAAGAGGTGAGTCCTTATTTGATTACTTACTAAGCACTAACCTACTCATAAGTAATATTGGTAATGAACCCACTTTTGTAACCAAGAATAGGAAAGAGATACTTGATATTACTCTAACCTTTGACTCGATTCACAATCTGATTTCAAACTGGCATGTCTTAAAAGAGAATTCCTTCTCTGACCACAGATACATTCATTTTGAGCTCTAAGATGTGGCAAATACATATACGGGTTTTCGCTATCACCCGTATACTAACTGGAAGCCATATAGGGAGGTACTAGCACAACTGCTTGATCATAACCTTCTTAAAAGCTCTTCAAGTAAAGATGAACTATAGGCCTTTTTTCTGTGAATCATCTCACCGAAGCCTTCAAAGAATCAATGAGAACTTCATGCCCTGTAACCATTTTAAAGGGTAAAAAGAAACATCATTCAGAAAGAGTTGTCACAAACTCTTCAATAGATCTAAGTAAACTAGATCTCCTTCTGACTGGGACTTATACAAACAAGCTCTAAAGCAATATAAAAAAGAATTAAGGAAGAGTAAGAGGTCTTCTTGGAGAAACTTTCTTGTAAAATAGAAAATACTTCAGAAGCCTCAAGACTCAAGAAAATTCTCTCAAAAAGTCCAACAATACCCAGCGCTTTAAGGACAGAAGCAGGCACGCGGGCTATCACAGATGAAGAATCTCTTAATCTGTTATTAGACACCCACTTTCCAGGTAGCTCTAACATACTTAACAACCTAATATCACAGTCTCAAGCTTCTACAAGCGATTTAGTTGATCTAATAACGCGAGAAAAACTGCAAGGGGCCATAGACATAGACATTCCGGCCGAACTACAAAAACGCTCAGACATGATCATTCCACCATTGGAAGTGATTCTGACAAACTGTGTAAGGTTGAGATATATTCCCAAAGCCTATAGAATGGCAAAAGTAGTGTTCATTCCTAAAGCAGGGAAACCCTCCCACGTTAACCCTAAAGATCTACGACCAATCAGCCTATCATCCTTCCTTATTAAAGCCTTGGAAAGATTGATTGAAATTTACATCAGACATAACTTAAAACCATGTATCATTTCCACAGCTCAACATGCTTACTCTTAGGGAAAATTAGTAGAATCAGCACTTCACTCGCTGGTACGTATTATTGAAAACTCCCTCGAATACAAAGAATATAACTTAGTAGCGTTCCTGGATATACAAGGACCTTTCAACAACGTTAGTTACCAGGCGATCACAACAGCAATGGATAAGCTGAAATTAGAGAAATCACTCATAGATCTTATAAGTCTCATGCTCAAAAGCAGGACAATAACTTCTAGCATTATAAGTTTTACTACCACCAGATCGGTGAATCGAGGCACCCCCCAAGGTGGGGTCCTTTCGCGTCTTTTATGGAACATGGTATAGTAAACGACCTACTAATAATATTGATGAAAGAGTTAAAAAGGGCAACTGTAGCGCTTTTTACTTGTAAAAAGGCCATAGGATCAAAATGGGGCTTCTCCCCAAAAATAACCCATTGGCTATACACTTCGGTAATCAGACCGATACTCATTTATGGAGCTGTCGTATGGTGGACCGCACTAGACAAGATAGTAAATCTAAACAAGCTCATCAAAGTCCAGCGGTCAGCAGGTATGTGCATCACATTAGCACTTCGCTTAACACCAACCGCAGCACTGGACGTGCTTTTCAACCTAACACCTCTTCACATCTTCTCCAAAATGGTGGCAGCTAACTCATGTGTGACGCTTAAAGCCACCTCATATTGGAACAGTAACAATACTGGACATACTACTATTCTAGACAATTTCAGATCTATCCCAGATCGCTTAGACTATACCACCCCAAAAATGGTATTTGGTAAAAGATTCCATGTGTCCATCCCTTCAAGATCCTTCTGGGAAGAAGAAAGACCCCTGGAAGACGATGCGGTACACTTCTATAGATACGATTCAAAGCCCGATTACGGAGTTGGAAGTGGTATCTATTCGGAACAACTGAATCTAAGTATTGTATTTCAGGTAGAAGTAATGGCGATTAAAGAGGCACTATCCTAGCTCAAAGAAAACGTTATATCTTTCAAGGACATACGAAACTTCCCGGACAGCCAAGCCGCTCTTAAATCTTTCGCGTCTGTCTCCACAAATTCACAAATAGTCTACGATTGTCGATCTTCTCTGAATGAGATGACGGAACAGTTGAATATTCACCTTATTTGGGTGCCGGGTCACAGAGACATTCCGGGAAATTGCAAGGCCGATGAGCTCGCCAAAAACGGAACACTTCTGCCTAATGTTAGACAAAAACATAACATAGTAACACCACTTGCTACATGCAAATATCTTCTCAAACAATATGCTCTAGAATCAACAAATGCTAGATGGTCACAGAGCACCACCTGCCTAACAACCAAGCAAATATGGCCAAGCATAGACTTAAAACGGTCAAAAGGCTTAATATCCCTGAGCAGACAAAGTATAAGCTCTACAATTGGAGTAATAACAGGAAACTGCCTCATAGGAAGACATGCTCTGAAGCTAGGGGTCTACACAAATGACTTCTGTAGAAGCTGCATGGACGAGGAGGAAGAGGAAATAGTCCAAAACCTTCTATGTACATGTCCAGCACTCTCCATTAGAAGTAATAACTTTCTCGGTAATCCTTTCTTCGATAATACCAGATAATACTGGCAACGATTGGAACAAAATGTGTCTCTAACTTTATTAAAAGTAGTTTTTAAGTTTAGTACTCTCCCATGAGTAACCTCATTAGTGGTATCACAATGGACCCTCGAGGTCTAGGTGTGTCAATGACATCTAGACAGCCACTCCAACCTTCTCTTTTATGTTTTTTTTTTTTTTTTCGAAAATGAGTCTGGTGCAACTAATACGCTGAATGTATTGAGCTCACGAGCTATAGTAAAGTATAATATATGTTACTGCTGCTTCCAAGAAAATTTAAATTCTATTTAACAGTGTGTGGTCTTCTAATAAACTCATTGTTTTGCTATCACTCATAAGTCAACCAGAGTTAACACGATTTAAATTATTAATAGTAAGCCTTTAAGTCTGAATCTTCTGGTTTTTTAATTCCCCTTTTTCAAAAACGATTCTGTGGATTACTTAATCCAGTATAAGTAAAGAATAAAGCCATTTTGTATCATATTAAAATCAAAGTATTACTTGCACCATTTTGTTAATATATCCAAAATAAGCTGAAGAAATCTTTGTAATTACGATTAAATGAATAGATCTACCTCAAAGAGATATCTTGGCAATCTGACAGGTACTCCAAAAAGTCGTTCAGAAACAGTAAATTTTATTAGCGAGATTGGCTTTACGTTTGTATGTTGAAAGATTATTACAGTCCCCTGCAAAAATGACTTAAAAAATATCAATTTCTCGAAAAATTTCAAATTCTTGGTACTCCCCTTCAAAAGCATCCAATACTTATACCTTAAATCTTTTACACAGACAAATCTCAACGTCTTCTCTTTTACATCTGCTTCATCAATTTCTAAGAAATAAAATATGTTGTCAAACGTCAATTTACGAACATTTCAGCGAAAAAATATAAATTACTTTTGTTGGTTTTGCAGACTTTTGATAATTAGATAGAAAGCATAAGAAATGAAGTGGATATGAGTTATTAGAGGAAATTAATTCAATTATTGAATCTGATATTTCGTATCAGAATAATATCCCTTATTTTCCAATATTTTAATTCGCCCTTGGCATTTGAGATATGGTTCTCTCTGCTACATCTTTAAAGTATACGAGGATGAGACTCATGTTTTATTATTTTGCTTTGGGGTTTCGTAAATGTAAAGTATTGATAGATGGAAACAGAAGTTGATTCTAGGAATTTGTATAAGATTGTGGTAAAGATATCCTGTCATATTGAGATCCCTGTATGATGCAGTTCCAATGTTAAATATTCTGTAAGCGGTAGGAGTGTTTGGTTCAGAATGTTCCTCGTCGATTTCATTTTTATATTTTGTTGTTTATTTTTTGCTATTTTGAAAATCCTTCATCTTCATCATATTTTTCCAGGAAAACTTACCTTTGCTGAATTTATCCTCGTGTTGTAGTGTTATCCGGTTTAAATATGTAAGGGCAAATATATACATTGCAATATGTTATAACAAATATAGGAAGATGTTTTTATTCTTTTCTTTCCCTTATTTCTTTCAATAGGAACATGACTTTTTTTAAAGTCAATTTCTAGGAGTATTTCTCTAGCATTGATTGTGCGAATAACAGAAACTAAGGTCTACCTCTGCTTATTGTATCCTTTAGCTTTTTGGTTAGTACTTTACGATCTGGGCCTTTAGTATTTATTCGCAAAACATGCCTTAGCGATCTAAACTGATTAACACACAGTTTATTGAACAATGTCAAGAGTGGCTTTATTTTGCAAATTGACACAAAAACGGTCCATTGACCGCTAGTAGAACATTCCTCTTGAAGATAATTCTAAAACAGTGTCCATGTTTCTGCAGGACCAGAATGATGATATATTGGTACAACTCTTCCTTAGTACTTCTGCTTAAGTTCAAATATACAGCGATTTCCAAGAGTTGTTTGAAACTTGATTTAAACACTGACATCATTTGCAGAATTAACAAAAGTGCCCACATAGAAACATTCTTGACCATTTCGAGATTATACCTAATACCTATCAATGGTAACGTTTTCACTAAGTCTGAGATTGGAATCGATGATTTTTCGATTCACTATTAAAGACGATTCCAATTCTATTCGCTTCAAAATTGATGATAGAAAAAGGACCCGGAATTTTTCCTTCCTATAATGTCGAAGTCATCGGCAAATCGAAGATATAGTGTGCATTTTTGAAACATAGTGTATTAACCGTGTATTTCTGAACCACACTTTCAAGAACAATATTGAAGCAAATACATGACAGCTTAGCGCGATATCTTGTCGTAATCCTCTGGCAGTTTTTTAAAATCAGTTGAGTTTCTTCTAATTTTGCCAGAAGATCGAACATTCTCCAACGTAATTTTGATAAAGTGTACCGGATTTTAAATGATTCCAAGACTTAACATGGTACAATATAGCTTGTCTGTTTTTGACACTGGCATAGGTTGCTGTGAGATCTATTAAGAGGTGATGTGTATCGATGTTGTATTCTTGGGTCTTCTAAGAGATTTGGCGTAAAGTTAAAATTTGGTGGATGGTAGATCTTCTTGGGCTTAGACCGCGCTGTTAAGTTCAGATCTTTTCGTCTGTAAATAGCTAAAGGAACACGCTCGAGGATAACACCTCTTTTTTTTAAAATCGGGTAAATGTCAGTCATACTCCGGGCACATTTTCTTCCAAACAAACTTTGACAACAAGTTGGTGTATAATCCTTGAAAAGCTTAGTTTTTAGCACATCATAACCGGTAACTTTGTTCGTCTGTAGCCAAGTGATGGTTTTCTTGATTTCATTTAAATAGGATTGGTGAAACTCCTGATCATGACCAATCTGGACGTTGCTGTTGGGATTCTGGACATCATTGCCGTCTAACAGATATTTGAACAATTCTTTCCAGATTTTAAGCATGAACTAATGCGTCTTCACTGTTATTACTTCTTTTCAGAAATTGACAAATATTTTCTGCCTTACCATCTCAACATTTCTTTGACTTCACTCTGTTTATGGTTTTTCTTAATTCTTCTTGGCAAGTGGTTTTCATCCTTACTCTTGTCGACGTAGACCTGATAAAAAAAAACCCTTGTCCTCCTTTGTTGCGCAATCTGTACGTCTCCGTTTTGGTTTTGTCTAGAGTCAAACCAGGAATTCTTTAATGATGAATCCCAGCATCTCTTGGGCACCATATCCTTATATCGAATAGAATCTATGCCTAAGTTTTGATCGGGTTACTATAAACTATAGGGTTTAAGCCTGATTTCTATTGATTAACTGAGATATCCAAGTTATTAAGAGAGTCAGAAACTCATATACCACCAAGACAGAAAAAGTGGAAACACTAACAATATTTTCAATTTGAAAGGAACTATCCACACATTGTCCATTAGATGAACATATAAATAATATTGTATCCGGATATTGGGAAAGTTTGAATCTCAATTATCTTATTCTTGTGTACGTTGAAATCTGAATATTGTGTTAAACTGAAGATTGTTTTGAAATCATGGGTCGAACAAAACAAACGTCACACTTCTTTATACTTTAACCACC
>NW_026605513.1:0-34596 GCF_945859685.1 Eupeodes corollae
AAACAATGTTTGAATTTCTTAGAAAATTTTATTTCTTATAAACGGTGATTTTTTAAGAGCTTGAGAACTTAAAAAAAAAAAAAAAGCATAAAATTTGCAAAATCTCATCGATTCTTTATTTGAAACGTTAGATTGGTCCATGACATTTACTTTTTGAAGATAATTTCATTTAAATGTTGACCGCGGCTGCGTCTTAGGTGGTCCATTCGAAAAGTCCAATTTTGGGTAACTTTTTCGAGCATTTCGGCCGGAATAGCCCGAATTTCTTCGGAAATGTTGTCTTCCAAAGCTGGAATAGTTTCTGGCTTATTTGTGTAGACTTTAGACTTGACGTAGCCCCACAAAAAATAGTTAAAAGGCGTCAAATCGCATGATCTTGGTGGCCAACTTACCGGTCCATTCCTTGAGATGAATTGTTCTCCGAAGTTTTCCCTCAAAATGGCCATAGAATTGCGAGCTGTGTGGCATATAGCGCCATCTTGTTGAAACCACATGTTAACCAAGGTCAGTTCTTCCATTTTTGGCAACAAAAAGTTTGTTAGCATTGAACGATAGCGATCGCCATTCACCGTAACGTTGCGTCCAACAGCATCTTTGAAAAAATACGGTCCAATGATTCCACCAGCGTACAAACCACACCAAACAGTGCATTTTTCGGGATGCATGGGCAGTTCTTGAACGGCTTCTGGTTGCTCTTCACTCCAAATGCGGCAATTTTGCTTATTTACGTAGCCATTCAACCAGAAATGAGCCTCATCCCTGAACAAAATTTGTCGATAAAAAACCGGATTTTCTGCCAACTTTTCTAGGGCCCATTCACTGAAAATTCGACATTGTGGCAGATCGTTCGGCTTCAGTTCTTGCACGAGCTGTATTTTGTACGGTTTTACACCAAGAACACACAAGAATCGACATTTCACGGTCGTCAGCAACACTCTCAGAAACAGACGCAATATTCTCTTCTATACGCACTGTACGCATTCGTGTGGTTGGTTTAATGTCTAATAAAGTAAACTGAGTGCGAAACTTGGTCACAATCGCATTAATTGTTTGCTCACTTAGTCGATTATGTAGACCATAAATCGGACGTAAAGCCCGAAACACATTTCGAACCGAACACTGATTTTGGTAATAAAATTCAATGATTTGCAAGCGTTGCTCGTTAGTAAGTGTATTCGTGATGAAATGTCAAAGCATACTGAGCATCTTTCTCTTTGACACCATGTCTGAAATCCCGCGTGATCTGTCAAATACTAATGCATGAAAATCCTAACCTTAAAAAAATCACAATTTATAAACAAATACAATTTGGATGAATGAAATTCATTTGACTTCAATGTCTTCTATTATTCACGAGATATCGAAATTCGAACATCAATTTTTAATAATTTTACGTATTATTTTATGTAGATTTTAATTTTTTATGAAAAACTGTTGGATTTTTATTAAAAAAAATTACTCAATATCGAAAGCAATATTTTCTGTGAGATAAAAAGTCAATAATTTTATATTTTGAAAAGATATTTGAGTTGAAAGTGAGTTGTGAGGAAAACTGGAACTTTGATTTTTCTTACAATTTTACCAAATGTCATAAACATTATTCTTCGAAGCATACAATCGTTGATCAAATTGAAAATATTTACATTTTCGACAGAGTTTCAATGTGTTACCACAATACAAATTTTACCCAAACAAATTTAACGTTTTTGACGCTTACTAATTTACGTCACTAAAATCTTTTATTTACAAAAAAAAATAAAAACAATGGCCAAAAATCAATAATAACCAATTTTTCATTGAAATATCTTAAAGAACATATACAAATATTAAAACGGATTGTTTAAGAACAGTAAAAAATAAGCAGGGGACTGACAATCTTAAAGATTATTACTTAAAATGGAAAAAATAGTTTAAAAAAATAACGGTGATATTTACAATCAAGTATTATACATTTTTTTAAAGCCAACATTCTGCTCTATTAGCCAAGTTTTAAATTAAGTCAAAAACATGTATAGTGTTTGAAAAATTTAACTATAAACTCAAAATTTGAATTAAAAAAGAGTTAAAAAAAGGTTTTAAGTGTAATTTTTCATTACTTCAGGATTATCTGCTATTGTTTTTATTTTTGAATTTATTGCTTTTATTTTTTGATCAAAGACTGAAGACTAGATGATTTTATGTCTTCTAGTTTTTGAGAAAATCCAATTGAAAGTTTGTTGTTTTTGTAAAAAAAACACACTTAATTCATTTGACGTCCCGAAGATATCGAGGAGAGACTGCTTTAACTTCAATTATAATTGAAATTGTTAGCATACTTTACAAGCTCCGCATATGAATATATTTAGAAGACAATAATCAGTCCATTCCATTTATCGTCTTGTCACGCTGTTTTAATTGTTGTGTTGGTTTACTTTAGCTGAATGTTATTCCTCTGGTTAGATTATATAATATTTTGTTCTTTGAATGTTACTACAACTAAATTTCAACTTAATCTTTAATTTATTATTTAATACAACCTGATTCGATATCTAAATGAGGAGAGGACTCGATTGAACTTCTCAATCCACTCTTGTAATTAGGGTATTAGTTCATCACAATTAGAAAAGTCTAGAATCCATGCAATTTAACCCCAAAATCAAAATAAGTAGACAATACTGAACACGCCCATTACATCGCTGTCATTTTAAAGTTTAACATCAGCCTAATATAAAAAGACCATCTATCGCCATGAAATTCAGCATAATTCTTCTACTTGATCTTTGTTCGTTGGTTTGGTAAATGAAAGAACAGTTGCAGAACGCAGTTTGTGAATGTGAAATTCTTGTGCCGTGTGTCTGCCATCGCATCGTCTCGAATCGAAAAATAAACAAAAATTAATTAAAATATTAAATTTAAATGTGCGATAGAAAAAAATCAAGTCAAAATGTTAAGTAAGTTGTAAAGTTGTAAGTTTATATGAAAAAGTATCAATTAATCGCGATTTTCAATGTTTTTTTGTGTGTTTCAAATTCCAATTCGAATTCAGATAATTTTGTTTTTGTTCATCACTAAGCTCGGTGGCTTCGTGTGTTTGTCGTGCATCGCTCGTCGTTCGTCGCTCGGTTCGGTAGTGTTGGTGTTGGTTGGTACGGAATCGTTGGATGGCGGTTAAATTTGAATTTGGTCTTTTTGATGATTAGTTTGTTTCCACAAAAAAAAGAAATATTTTAAATGCATTTATTTTCATTGTGAAGTAAGAAAGTGAATAAAATTAATAAGCGTATAATAAAGTTAAATTTTTGAGTATTAAAAAGCCTTAAGTTTGTAGTGATTTTTCATAAAAATCGCGTTTCGCCGTCGGTCTCGGTTTTCTTACGAAAGAAGTGCGTTTTTGTTGTCGTTCGTTTGGTTGGCGGTGTAAACGAGTATGTCAATATTTTTAAGGGTACATTGTGCATCTTTTGATGATACTATCTGAAAAACTAAACTTAAAAGTTGATGCCTCCATTTGGTTCTTGTGACATAGAGGACAAAAAAGGTAGATATTTCTTTAAAACACTTTTATCTAGATTCTAAAGGGAAAGTTGAGATGTTTCAACGATTTTTTGTACTTGTTTATATATATTTATTATTGTAGTTGGATGATATTTTACATTTGCATATATATTTACATAAGAAATGTTGAAAATTTAAATTCTTTACAGCTTAAATATAGATAGGTACTTAATACTAATTTAAAAATAATTTAACTGAGAAACAATTATTCTTAGGGATAACCATCAAGAAAAAACCGTTATATTTGATACTTAAAAACTAAAAATTACACATAAACCCAAAGGCGATATAAACAAAATATCTAATTCAAGAGATTAAGAACTAGCTCAATATCACAATAAGAACATCTTCTAAGAAATTGTCTTGAAAATTATAAAAAAACAAGCTTGAGTTGCTTAACATTAGCCTTATCATGAAGCATGACTGTAGAATAGTACCCGTGGCATGATGGTTAGTGCGAAAGACTGTCATTACAGAGGTCTTGGGTTCGATCCCTGCCTATACTACCTAAAGTCTTTTCACGGGTACTGCTTCTTGCGAGAAATTGACAACTTCTCCAAGAGTAACTCTTGTCATGAAAAAAGTGCTTTCTCAAATAAGCTGTTCGGATTCGGCATATAAACTGTAGGTTCCCTCCATTCCTGACAACATTACTCGCACACAGGAATGGTTGAGAGTTGTAAGTCACTAGGCCTTAGTTCTCAACGGACTGTTACGCCACCCAACTTATTTTATGACTGTAGAATAATGCCTTGGCATTAATTTTAATATATTAAAAAGAGGCTGGGATGCGACCCACACTGATAACTTCCCATCCCTTCTGTCGACTTGTCTTGCTTAAAAGTTTGTCAATATATGTACTCGGACCAATTTTTACTAAATTTGCGTACTATTTTTTGTAGATTTTATTTTTTATGTAAAAACGGACCGTTGCATTTTTATATAAAAATTACTGAATATCGAAAACAATATTTTCTGTGAAATAAAATAAGTTTGAAGCCAATATTTATAATTTTTGAAAAGCTATTTGAGTCGAAAGTAGATTTTTACCAAGTTTTAGTATTGTTTTTTTTTTAGAGTTCTATTTTTTGTAAAAAAAAACTGTCAATTCGATTTTTTTTCAAAATTTGTATCGAATCTTAAAAACAATATTTCTTATAAGATAAAATTACTTTGCAGCCTATATTTCAAGTTTTTGAAAAGATATTTGAGTCGAAAATCAATTGTTACCAACTTTTATACATTTTGTTTTTAAGTTTATATTTTTTGTAAAAAAACTGTCAGTTCCATTTTTCCCAAAATTTGTCCTCATGTTGAAAACAATATTAATAATAAGTTAAAATAGTTAGAAGCTTTTATCTCAAATTTTTGAAAAAAATTTTGAGTCGAAAATCATTTTTTATCAACTTTTGCAAATTTTTTTTTCGGTTTTTTAATTTTTTGGAAAAAAACTGTCAATTCGATTTTTTTTCAAAATTTTATTGAATGTTGACAACAATATTTTTTGAAAGATAAAAGTAAATTAAAACCAGAATCTCAAATTTTGAAATTCAAGTCGAAAATCAATTTTTACTAACTTTTATTAATTTTGTTTAGGTTTTTATTTTTTGTAAAAAAACTGTCAATTCGATTTTTCTCAACATTTTTCAGAATGTTGAAAACAATATTTTTTATAAGATAAAAAAAGTTCAAAGCCTAAATTTCAAGTTTTGGAAAGATATTTCAATCGGTATTCAATTTTTATTAACTTTGGGTAATGTTTTTTTAGATTTTTATTTCTTTATAAAAAAACTGTCAATTCGTTTTCTCAAAATTTAATCAGATCACGAAATTGTTTTATAGATGACATCATATTTTAGTCGTAAAATTTTGGAGGTGACAATTTTTTTTTTCAGTTTTTTTTTTGATTTATAAAACAAACCATAAAATGGATTTTTTTTTCAAAAAATATACTTCTTTGATATCACGTTACAGTATATTACATAAAATTTAATTCAAGTCTCTAGCGTTTTTGGTTCGTAAAGTATTTAGGGTTAACCAAAATTTTCACCTTTTTTTTTAGACGCAAAGACGCAATTTTCTCGAGAGCCCTTTCTGCATATTTCTGCCTTATTATCTGTGTAACAAAATTTATTTGAAATCGATATCTCTTCTGGTTCTTGAGCTATGGACGACGAAAAAAACGTTGCGAACGTACAGACGTACGAACGTACGTACACAAGCACTCACAGACATTTTTCTAAAAATCTTTCATTTTGACACTAGGGACCTTGAAATGTCGAGAAATGTCAAAATTTTCAATTTGACAAATCGGACCCATTACAATAACTTCCTATGGGAAGCTAAAAAGTGCTATGTCGTCAGCAAACATAGTTTGCGTCCAAAGATTTCAGGTCAGGCACAAAACCGTTAAAAAGTATGGGTCCCAGCACAGACCCCTGGGAAACTCCGCTGCTATGTATATTATACAAAATAGAATTTACACTAGCTGCGTGTACAGCTATTTTTTTTTGTAAAAAACTTTTTATTAATTCAATTAGATACGTCGGAAAGCCAAATATCATAAACTTGTAAACTTACCATTCGTGCCACAAAGTTTCAAAGGCTTTTTCAATGTCCAAAGCTACCAGACCAGACGAAAATTTTGAATTAAGGTTACTTTTGAGTGACTAGCTCTAAAGCCAAACTGCTCATTAAGATATATGTTTGCAACCTCGATATGGTTTAGTGATCGTCTATTAATTAGCTTTTCAAACAGTTTACCAACCTTACTTAAATAGGTAATAGGCCTATTACTATTAGAATCACTGTTTGCTATAGCTTCTGCTTTCTTCCAATCATTTTGGAAATAAGAAAGAATCATACAACAATTTGAAATCATTGTAAGATACTTGAAGGCTGCTGATTGTAAGGCTTTAAGCAACCTGTTGTTTAGACTCCTTCACTGAACTATTTTTAAAAAAGTTGTTACTTTTTACTTATCATCGATACTTTTAAGGTAATTTTCGACCATTCTATATATTTTTTACAAGATACATTTTGTTTAAAGCCAATATCTCATTGTTTTGAAAAGATATTTGAGTCAAAAGTCAATTTTTACGAACTTTTTACTAGATGTTATTTTTAGTTGCACAAAATTTGGTAATAAAATCATTATTTGTTCGTAAAACGTTCAGTTTCATTTTTTTTTTAATTAATAAAAATAGCGTTAATTGGATGAGGTGACTTTCCACTTATACGCGCCACCTGATCCGCAGTCTACCTCCTCTGCTCTGTCCTGTGGGTGTGGATTCGAAGAATTTCTGGGCCAGAGCATTGGTTTCTATGCACTTTACGTGACCCAGCCATCTTAGGCGTTGGGCTTTTACCCTTCTGGCTAAGTATACGTCGCAGTCTTTTCCTCCCCTACCCTTCGATGCATACGGGACCGTAGATCATACGAAGAACTTTTCTCTCGAAGCGACCCAAGGTGCTTTCATCCGCTTTTGTCGTAGTCCATGCTTCTGCACCGTATAGCAGGACAGGGATGATCGGGGTCTTATATAGCAACACTTTGGTCCCTCGAGAGAGGACTTTACCACTCAATTGCTTTCTTAGCCCAAAGAAAAAGCTGTTAGCAAGAGTTATTCTTCGTTTGATCTCAGCACTGGTGTTGTTTTCTGCGTTAAAAGTGGAGCCTAGGTAGACGAAATCCTTAACTATTTACCTCAAAGTCACGTCTGTCGATGTTGCCTAGACGTCGTCGGTGTTGATAGTCCTTAATTGACGAAAGCGTGTACTTTGTTTTGCCTTCATTAACTGTTAAACCCATTTTTGCCGCCTCTGCTTCAATGCTCACAAAAGCCCCATTGACATCACGCTGAGTTCTTCCGATTATGTCAATGTCATCAGCATATGCCAGTAATGCTCAGCATCCAAGCCATCCGCTCCAGTGGCTTTATTAGACTTCAGCTTAGATATGGCAATCTTTACTTCGTCTAAGTCGGGAGGACGGGATTGTTATCTTTTGTCGTCTATGTTGAATGGATCATCCTGCCTAACAGCAGAATTCAGTTCTTCGTCGCCGTTATAACGTCTGCGCAAGTGGTCCTTTCATATCCTCAGCATTGACTGTGGTTCCACTATGATGATTCTAATTTTGTCTTTGCAGCCTTCGGTTCTAGGTTTTTGTACCTGTGAATTTCGTTTCACCTCTTAATAAAACTTTCGAACTTCATTCCTGCTTTTAAACCTCTCAACATCTTCGACCGCACGCTTCTCATGCCCTCTCTTTTTCCTTCTGAGAAGTCGGCGTTTCTCCCGCCTCTTCTGCTCATAAAGCTCACGAGCAGCTCTCGTTCTTTTATGCAGCGCCACTTTGCGTGCCTGTTGTTTGGTTGCATTTTCCTGCCTGTTGATGGCGGCTTGAAATCCAGCACATCAGAAGCGGCTTCTCTGATTGCATCTTGGAAATGTTGCCAATGGTTTTCGATACATTGTGTTGGGCAAAGAGCTTCGAGAGAGGTTACTTGTAACTCAGTCGGAAAAGGATTTGGCGATCTCTGGCGATTGTAGCCGTTGGACGTTGTACCTTCTCCCAGCACTTCCATGTTTTGCCATGGGTCGATGTTAGTTCCTCGGAAAGTTCGGACATCCAAGATGCTGGAAGCGTGTCTGACGTTGATCGCAATATGGTCAATCTGGTTGACGGTAGATTGATCTGGAGAAGTCCAAGTTCCTTTGTGGATGTTAAGGTGTGAAAAACGCGTACTGGTTACCATAACGTTTCGCCCCACAGCAAAATCTATGAGCCTGAATCCGTTGTCAGAAGTGTTGTCGTGCCGGCTGTTCTTCCCGATTATTCCACCAAAGATGTCTTCCCTTCCTAGCTTGACATTAAAATCGCCCTGGACTATTTTAATATCGTAGCTAGGGCACTGCTCGTATTTTTAATCTAAGATCTCGAAGAACATATCTTTGGTGTTGTAATATTTCTCTTCTGTGGGGGCGTGCGCGCATATCAGGATAATGTTGCCCAATATAGCCTTGATGCGTGGTCATGAGGTGCTCATTGATGCACCTATAGCTCAAGACTTCTTGCCTAAGTCTGGCTCCAATGAAAAAGCCACATCCAAATAAGCGCTGTTGGTTTTCGTGGTAGCAGTCACCATGGTAAATATCGCAGTTATTCATCCTCTTTTCACCCGGCCCACCCATCGTATTTCCTGGATGGCGGTGATGTCTGCTTTATAGCAGTCTAGGGCCTCCGCTTATTGTTCGGCGGCACGTGGTCTGTTAAGTGACCTAACATTCCACGTACAGATCCGAAGTTCGTTGTCCTTATTTCGTTTGCGTTAGTTGTCAACAGTGAATCCTTCCGTATCCGAGGCTTGTTGGTGCTTCGCAACTAAAGGTTTTGTTTGCGTGGTCAGGAAGTCACCCCGATGGCACAACCCCCAACCTGGAGGGCCAGATCCCTAGTATAACTCCAAGGATGGGGAGCTGGATAAAACTGCTCCTTATAGGCCTGGGCTCCGCATAAGTCGAAGAAGCCCTATAAGGTGTTCACTAAGTAGTTTAACCTTACTGGAACTGTAGACGCCACCGTTGATTCAATATCGGGAATTCCTCCGCTGCCGTCTGGATAAGGAAAGGTGCCGTAGTGGAAACACCTCTCCCCCAACAACTTTCCACTGGGGTTGGAACCCAATCTGCAGTTGAGATACTTGGCACCGCGTGGAGGTGAGAGTAGGAGTTGATAGACAGAGATCTTTCTAAAAATCTTTTATTTCGATTATAGGGACCTTGAAACGTCGAGGAATGTCAAAATTTTCAATTTGACCAATCGGACCCTTTGCAATAACTTTTTAACGTCCTAGTATTTTAATATTACAGAAACAAAAAAAAAATAATATAAGAAGAAAACAATTGAGGTTTATTTTGGCCAGAAAATGAAAACAACACATAATACTTCTTAAAATTGGTAACACTTTTTTTCCTTAAATATCTTAAAAACACAGATATTCAGTTCAAATTGTTTTAATATTAATGTTTATATTTGGTAATTTTTTTAAATTAATTTGACAGTTTTTTTTCCAAAAAAATCTAAATTCTACTTATTATGTTGTTATTCAATACATTTTTTATATATCTTGGAAGAAAACGGCCTTCACTTTAATTAATTGCATTAATTTAATTGATTGCGTAGTACTTTGCGGATTAAAAAGGTCAGCTTATTAAAAAAAATCATTTGCAAATTCTTAAGGTCAACAGTAGGGAGACAACATTGGCACCCATACTCTCTTTTAATCTAAGAAGTCTGAGGAACACAATGTGTTTATTTTATTTAAATATTCCGATGTTCAAATAGTTAAAGTTTAAGGTGGTTTTTCTTTTTTGCGACATTCGAAACGTTAGACCAATTTAGTGAGGAATTCTTATTAGAATTTATATTTTTTGTAAAACATAAATTTTCAATTGAGTTTCTTTTAGTTATTTTGTATTAGACAAAGTCTTCCTTCGTTCCCGAGATATTAAAATCGAAAACCAATTTTTAAAAATGTTTGAATATATTTTTGAAAAAAGAAATATTAATTTTTATAAATTCTATAAGATAAAGTATGTTTTAGTGCAATAAAATAATTTTAAGTAATTTTGTTTTAAATATTGTGAGTCAAAAATCAACTTTAAAAATTATAGAAGAATTGAGTATGTATCTTTCCCCACTACTTATTCACAAACATAGAATCTCCAATCCGAAATCTCCAAAGAAAAAACCAGCTGTCGAAAATCTCCTAGCCAAAAGATCGAAAACAAATATGTTCAAGTAGTGAATCATACAAAACATGCGCGACGGGCATATTTCTTAATATTTCCTTAACGGAACCATTTCCGCATTTTATGGGCCAATACCTTTGAAGAACTATTTTCATAAAACAATGGACCATAAAAAACAGAACTGCCGATACCACGAGGTCCTGTGGTGGTACACCATAAGAAGAGATTCATGATCGAAATACAAACAATTTAAAAAAGATGCTTAAAGACAAAGTAAAGATGTGATAAGAAAAATGGTGGCATAGACTTTTTGCTTGGAATTTAACAAAGTCTAAAAAGTAAAAAGTGCGACGAAACAGGTTCTTCCGAACTCGAAATCCATTAATTGTATATATATTTTATAATCTGTATGTCATTCAGTTCTAGGCAAATGTGTTTTAAAATATATGTATTAAAACTGGAAAGCTGATTCGAGCCTCTATTTTTCTCTTACCTCAGCATTATCTGTCACATAAGAAATTGCGCTTTAAAAAGTAAAGTAATGTGAAAGCCCCCTTCTCAAAACATCCATAGATCGAATTTACCATGTAATAGTGTCCTAAAGGCTTCATTAGAGCACAGGTACCTAACAATACCCAATAATATACCATCATTACTCCAATAAGAACCTTAACAACAAAACAAAAAATAATGAACTGCCTTTTTCAACAATGCAACTTAAGGATATCTGTAACATTACCTGCCTGCCTGGCTGGCTGCCTGTCTGTCTGCCTCATTGTAAACAACACTCATCAACTGTCAACACGAACAAAAAACAAGAACACAAATCGCGTGATACGAATACATTTACCACCTGCATCAAAAATAAGTACCTAGTAGGTACCTCTGCCTGATGCCGTAAAAAGGTGTAGAAATCCATTAAATACAAATCACACTTCAGCAGCGTCCAGTTGTCACAAACTACACCAAAAATAGTGACGCCTAGAGCAGCAACTTTATAGTACCTTACCTACTACTTACCTAGATGCTATATAAAGTTAAGCTAAGCTAGTGATCTGCAAGTCAGCATGATGCAACACCTTCTACTCGTATAAGAGCCAAAACAACTCACTGTGGCGCTGCGGACAGTAAACTTCCGATGACATCTTAAAATGGCTGAAATATACTGTACCCTCCCAATTGACAGGCCAACAAATATCTGGTAGTCACACTCAACAACATACACTCGTACATGCCCTGAGCCTGAGCCTGAGCCTGAACGTATACTCTCTGCTTTAAGACTTTGCATCGAAATCGAATTCCGAACGCTGAACGCCAAAGTCGATATCGATATAGTTTGTTCTGTTGCATTAAGCAACAACTCGAAACTCTGGGGCTGTCCGCCCTATTCGGGGGAGTTATCTGCTGCGCCTGCCAAGACAGTACGTTTTCATTTCAGCAAAAGGGAATAACTAATGTGCGCGTTCCGCTATAAATTCTTTAAGAAAATGTCAATTAGTTGCGCACCTTTCAATGTACAGCACTGCTTTTGTGTGCCCGATGTTCAATTCTCTCTCCCTCTCTCTCTCGGACAATCGGACGGGGGGTCGGGCAACTGCAGGACAGGATCAGGCAAATCGAACGCATTTCAGGCCAAAGTGGCCAAATTCTCAGCATCATAGTCAGAGTCCCCATTGTCTCGTGCGAGTTTGGCTTTTGGAGACCAAAAAGTCAAGTCAAATAAAGGCTATGTGTTAGCTTGGTAACGTTTTAACGTGTCGTTCGTCCTATAATAAAGCTACTTGGGTTTCAGTCACTGTGAAGCTGGGAAACCTTGTTATCCTATCGACACTTCTGGTAGAAAATTGATTTGTTTTGAGGTTTTTTTTTTCTTAGTGGTTTGTATTATTCTTGTCTTGAGAGTCAACGTTACGTTTGTTCTGGCTTTTTGGATCTTTTTTTTTTTGTGTATGTTTATTTCAGGCTTGACGTGTGGTTACTTCTTCCAAACACGCACTGGCACTCATCCTATTTCAGCGGGTGTCGGCAACTGGTCTCAGTCTCGGTTTCGATCTCGGTCTTGGTCTGGATCGAGTTGATGATCGTCCTGCGGGACCACTTAGTTTTGAAATGATGACATAAAGGAAGTCTGTGACGTATCAATGGGACGGTGTGTCCATCGACTAATAGGGGTACTTTGTTATGGTCAAGCCAAAGGCCTAACCAAAACAAGAGTATTCTTCTCGTCGACGTCGGTTGTTTCTTATATAATAAGAGGCATATGGAGTTGATGTTGCGGGTCACATTGTTAGCAGGTGACTTTCGGAACGAAAGAAATAATTGCTTGGTTTCGACTTGGCATTTCCTTACTTATACCGCAATGCTTATGTTATTTGAAGAATTTATGATTCAGTAATTTTTCCAAGAGAATTCCTTTTAATTCGCAATAAATCATCGTTTGGCTTGAGATATATCCGAATTTTGTAAAGATTTACTGTCGATGTCCGAATGACAGTTTTTGTTTTTAAGCGGACTTCACTTTTGGGATCATGTTTTTAGCGATTCAAAAATGTATTTTTAACTAATTCTGGTCTTGTAGTGATTTCAAGCCATTGATCGTAATGAGAATGTCTAAAAAGATGCTGCAATATTCACCTTAAGTGTACGACCTTTGGGTACTATTTTGTCCATAACTACTGTCAAAAAGTAGTTACCAGAGGGTTTTCTGCCACTTTTCCAGGGTTAAGATTTTTATTAAAAATGTTGAATTTATGTGGTACTAAATAAATCTTTGATTAGATTGAAATATATCGTTGAATTATTCCTCCGATCAGGGTATCTTTATTTTGATCTTGACCATAATTTCCTATACTGATCGTGGCATTCAGTTCCACTTCAATATGGACTCTTAAAGATCGACCATTTCATTTCATTGCCTTAAGTAAGTCGTAAGTAATAAAAATACAATTTGTTCAGCAATTATTATTATTGTATGCTCGTGATGTCGGAACTGTTTTAATCGATAATCTAGATCATTTGATCGTGAAAATTTCTTTCTTCAACATAAAAACAAAAACAAAGATCAACTTTATATGCGCTTCGAGGTTCGAGGAAGCGCAGCACAGTCAGTGATCGCTTAACGCGTCGAGGATCTAAATTAGCTTATGGGGGTTTGGGGTTCAAATGCACGCGTTCTTACTGGGAACTTAGGACTCAAGATCATGTGACCGCTATCACCTTTGAATGTTTATAGGAAGGGAAAAATAGTGATGTTTTGGTAAACTAAACAAGTATAAAGATATGGATAGCCAAGTTGTTAGGTTGGTTAAACGGTAGGTAAGGTACAACTTCGAACTTCCTCGTGGTGGATTGAGTTGAAAACAAAAAATTAAATAATAGACAGGCGCACGTAAGGCTAATTCAATGAGAAGGTCTTGACCCAATGTGTGCTACTCTGACAGGCTATACTCAAGTGGCAGTAGAGTTTATTTCTTTAATCGGTGTAAGTATCAAGATAAGAGAAGAAGGCAGGCATTTAAGCTTCTGGCTATTATATAATAATTACAACAATGTTTTTGGAGATTTATGGATTTGTGCATAGACTATAGTGCCTCACAGATCACACAATTAATGAGTTTGTACAGATGTGGACATTAAAATAAGCACAGAGATAGTTGCTTAGAAGTAAACCAAATTTAAACAACAACATTCATTAGAAGTAGTTTTAGGCGTTATCAAAAAAAAAATATTTTGTTTTACGTTTTTAAAACAATAAATTCACTTTAGAAAGTAAAATTAAATTATTTAAATAATGTAATAATTAATTCTTAGAAAACATGGGTCACGGTAAGCATTATTCGCTAGAAGAGAAAGCTATCACTTTAGCTTTACGAAATGATCTTGAAATCTTTGAGGGAAATAGCCAAAAAAATGAGCAGATCTCTCAAGTTGATTACAAAAGCAATTTGACCACCTAGAGGAAAAACACAGCTATGAAAACCAAGAACAACAACCCCAAAAGAAGACAGAAAGATCATTTGCCCCTAGAAAAAAATACCTCACAAGTCTTCAAGGGAAATAAAAAACAAACAACAGGTTCCAATAACTTCCACAACAGTTCGTAAAAGACTTGTTCAGAAGGATAGCAAGAATGGTGCCCTTTCTAAGGAACAAAAAAATATAAAAATGTGGTCTCTATTTGCCCACGATCATTTTGATTGGAGTGGGTCAGAAGGAGGCAAAAAGTGGAGGAATGTTTTGTGGATAGACAAAGAGAAATTTGTTCAGAAGTGATGGCAGACAAACCGTTAGAAGACTTTCTTTGAAGGAACTAAATCCCAAATCCATCTAGAAAACGGTTAAGAATGGTGGTGGCAGTATCATACTTTGGGTTTAATTTTCTTGGCATTAGGCGTTGGACCAATTCTTTTGATTGAGGGTAAAATTGATCAAGATATAAAGATGAATATCATGAATAATGCTGTCTTATGGGGGCGAGAATATGCCTCTCAAATTTGTCCTACGGAAGAACAATGAACCTAGGCACTGATTCAAATCTGCTCAAAGTATTTTAAGGACCAAAAAATCAGCATATTGGAGTGGCCATCCTAATCAGGGCAGATTTGAAGTGAGCGGTTGGGAAATCCGAAATTTGGAGGATGGTTCGAAGGAATTTAAATTGACAGATGTCGCCGATTATTTGACTCAATTTCTAACAGATGTCACAATGTAATTAAAGAAAGGGCCAAGGCTACCACGCCACGTAAAAGATTTCATGGTTGCGAAGCACCAACAAGCCTCGGATACGGACGGATTTACTTTTGACAACCAAAAAAACGAATTAATTACAACGAACTTTGGATATGCACGTGGAATGCTAGGTCCCTTTAACAGACCACGTGCGGCCGAAGAATTAGCGGAGGCCGCCATAAAGCAGACATCACCGCCATCCAGGAAATACGATGAGATGGGCCGGGCAAAAAGAGGATGAAAAACTGCGATATTTCCTATGGTGACTGCTACCACAAAAAACAACAGCGTTTATTTGGATGCGGCTTCGTCATTGGCGCCAGACTTAGCGAAGAAGTCTTGAGCTATAGGTGCATCAATGAGCGCCTCATGACCATACGCATCAAGGCTAAATTCGGCAATATTAGCCTAATATGCGCTCACGCAACCACAGAAGAGAAAGCTGACAACACCAAATGTTCTTCGATCTCTAAGACAAAACAAATAAGCAGTGTCTTAGCTACGATATTAAAATTGTCCTGGGCGATTTCAATGCAAAGCTAGAAAGGGAAGACATCTTTGTGGAATAATCGGGAAGAACAGCCTGCACGACAACACTTCCGACAACGGATTCAGGGTCATAGATTTTGCTGCGGGGCGAAACGTCATCTTAGCCAGTACGCGTTTTCGACACCTCAACATCCACAAAGGAACTTGGACTTCTCCAGATCAATCTACCCTCAACCAGATTGACCATTATGGATGTACGAACTTTCCGAGGAGCTAACATCGACTCGGACCACTACCTCGTTGTAGCCAAGGTAGCACTTCGGATTTCCAGACCCAAGGCAAAACAAGAAGGTGGTGGGAGAAGGTACAACGTCGAACGGCTAAACCAGTGGCAAGATTGCCAAGATGCAATCAGAGAAGCCGCCTCTGATGTGCTGGGTTTCAAACAGCCAATAACAAGGAACCCCTGGTTGATGAGGAATGTCGGCAGGCAAATGCAGCCAAACAACAGGCACGCAAAGTGGCGCTGCATAAAAAGGACGAGAGCTGCTCATGAGTTCTATGAGCAGAAGAGGCGAGAGGAACGCCGACTACACAGAAGGAAAAAGAGAGGGCATGAGAAGCGTGCGGTCGAAGATATTGAGAGGTTTTAAAGCAGGAATGAAGTTCGAAAGTTTGATGAACAGGAGAAACGAAATTCATAGGTACATAAACCTAGAACCGAAGGCTGCAAAGACGAAAGTGGAAACATCATAGTGGAACCGCAGTCAATGCTGAGGATATGGAAGGACCACTTCTGCAGACTGTATATTGTATAACAGCGACGACGAACTGAATTCCGCTGTCAGGCAAGATGATTCATTCAACATAGACGACGAAAGCCAACAATCCCGTCCTGCCGACTTAGACGAAGTAAAGATTGCCATATCTAAGCTGAAGTCTAATAAAGCCGCTGGAGTGGATGGCTTGAATGCCGAGCTCTTTAAAGGAGCTGTAGATAAGTTGGTTAATAGCATGCACAAACTTATCTGTAAGATATGGTCGGAAGAAAGTATGCCCGATGAATGGAACCTCAGTATTGTTTGCCCGATCCTGAAAAAAGGAGACCCTCTAAACTACACCAACTAGAGAAATCAGTCTACTTAACATCGCCTATAAAATCTTCTCTGTCATAATATGTGAACGTCTGAAGCCCATCGTCAACAACCTGATAGGTCCTTATCAGTGTACATTTATACCAGGATAGTCCACAGTTGATCAAATATTTACATTACGGCAGATCCTGGAAAACACCCAAGAACACCAAATTGACACCCACCACCTTTTTATCGATTTCAAGGCCGCATATGACATATTAGAGCCATGTCTAGTTTTGGCATCCCTGCCAAACTCGTCCGTTTATGCAGGATGACCATGGAGAATTCACGTTGCTCCATAAAGGTTGGAAACAATTCAACAGAATCTTTCGATGTCAGAAATGGGTTTAGACAAGGTGAAAGAATAGTGCAGAGCTCACACGTCAACACTAGAAGCCCTTTATTTCAAAAGTCTGTCCAATTACTAGCATATGCTGATGACATTGACATAATCGGAAGAACTCAGCGTGATGTCAATGCGTAAGTATTGAAGCAGAGGCGGCAAAATGGGTTTAACGGTTAATGAGGGCAAAACAAAGTAGATGCTTTCGTCAGGAAAGGGAATTCAAAACCGACGTCTTGTTCAAAACGTCACAATCGACAGACGTAACTTCGAGGTAGTCAAGGACTTCGTCTACCTAGGCTCCGCCCAGAAAACAACACCAGCTCTGAGATCAAAGGCAGAATAGCCCTTGCTAACCGCTGTTTTTTTGGACTAAGAAAGCAATTGAGTGGTAAAGTCCTCTCTTGAGGGACCAATGTGTTGCTATATAAGACCCTCATAATCCCCATCCTGCTATACGGTGAAAAGCATGGACTATGACAAAAGCGAATGAAAGCACCTTGGGTCGGTTCGAAAGAAAAGTTCTTCGTGTGATCGAAGGGGAGTGGAGGAGAAGATGGAACGATGAGCTGTACGGGCTGTACAGCTACGTAGACTTAGCCAGAAGGGTAAAAGTCCAACGAAAAAAATGGCTGGGTCACGTGGAGCGCATGGAAACCAATGCACCACCGGCCAAAAAATTCTTCGAATCCACACCCACAGGAGCCGAAGCCAAGTTTTTACCAATTATCAGTAGTATTGATTAAACTGATCATAAAATGGAAAAAGCGTGCGATGAACCGTTTTTACAGAGCACGCATGTTGATAATAAAATTTAATAGTTTGCAAGCGTTGTTCGTTTGTAAGACTATTCATGGTTAAGTTATAGACCAAACTGAAGATGTCTGATAGTAAAAAAAAACACGAAATGTTCGTCAGCTGTTTAAACCAGTGTTGCCAAAAAGATAATAGCTACAAAATCACCCTTTATAAGCTTTTTTCTTGTATTATTCTTTCTCATCAAGGCCTGACAGTGAATAGAGTGAAATTATTGCTTTAAAAATTGTATGTTTACTTTTTGTTTAGTAACTTCAAAAATTGCTTAAGACTTGCTTGGAGTGCAAGAAATATTTTTCTTCGTAAATATTGAAGTATTGTACTCCAATGAATTAAGATTTCACCAAAGTCTTACACTTAAGACCTAAATATTGGCCACAAACAATGAGTTTCTTATAGAATCGAAATTGGCCGAAAACAACCTTTATTTTAATATTGTTCCAATTGTTTTAGTTTCGATGCACAAATCCGATGCAACATTGTTTCTGATATTTTGTTCCTTTTTTTCAAAGATGATATAATGCTCCAATTATGGAGATCACGATATCAGAGTCAATGCATCGCTGGAAGATACATATAAGCAAACAACCCGCAGTATCTTAAAAATAAAACACCAGCAGCACACATGTCACGATCTTCTGTACAATTATATTGAACCCAAAAGGGCCAATATGTTTTCCATTTAAATCTAAAACCCTATAAAAGTCCACTATAAATGCTCGTATAAAGTCGGTTTATAGATAAATCCAAGCTTATATAATGTAGAATTACTATTTTCTTTATTTTATAAAATGTGTCCAATCAGGGAACGATGTCGCGGATTTTCTTGCATAATTATAACCCGATTCGCCATAACACCATAAACAACAAAAATCAACCCATGTAGGTACCCATGTTGTTCAGCGAAGTTGAAGACCCTGCACTGCAGGTATAGTAAGGCAAATCCTTTTGTTCAGCGAAATTGGCGGTAAATCTAACAAATCACAAACAATATGGCACCAAAAAGTTTTAGGCTCCCAGAATGAATTGCGAATAAATCCCTTCTATGGTCTACTTTGTGGGCTCATGTAGGTGGATCTGGGATTGGGATTGGGTTTGGGATGGAGCTATATTGTATATCTGTTTTCTATGATGGCGAAGCAGCTCAATAGCCAGGCTATTGTTTTGACTGTGCTGCTCTTAGACTTTAGCTACACATTGCTCCTGCGGTTGCTGTTTCGATTGCGGCTGCTGCACCTGAACTTTGCGCCACATTACATAAACATGGAAATCCCCATATTCTGTTATCGAAGGTTTTCCTTCTATTGTTACCACATTTTGGGTTTTATACTTTGTTTTCAGTGTAGGAAGATTTTTGTTTTTTTTGGAAATTGTGGTGGTGGATGCAGCAGAAACAATTGGAGCCGTGCATGCTCATTCTCAGGCTCTGTAGCTCAGGCTTAGACTCATAGCTTTAGAGCTTAGCGTAAAGTGGTGGTGCCACAACCATGCATCGCGTCACACAGATGGTGAGAAATTGTGAAATTATTATTCCTTGCGGTGGTGACACAAAGAACGAATTGCGCTGCAATTGTGATTTATGTGCCAAGTGGCAAGTGTAAATGGTTTATCCAATTAAAAAATTGTATTCTCGATTTTTTTTTATTTTGGATTTGCTTCTTTGTAGCAAGTCTACATAGCACAATACAAAGGAGGTTTTGAGAACTCGAGATCCAGCTTTTCAAAAAAAGATGAAGGGGGAGGTTTATGTCACTGAGTCACCATCTCAACAAGCATCGATACACGATAGACAAACAGCAGGCAGACAAAATATTCTATAGATAACTATGAACTTATTTTTATGTGTGGCATAGATTAATATTATATCAGTTTTGAGCCAATAACGAAGACTACATAAGATTTCAAGTTTCTATAAGTATACCTACATACCTATATTTGTATTCATGGGAATTCAATTAAAGCATTTTGTAAGGCTCCCACTCTCTTTAAGCAAGAAACGATTATTAAGATTAATTTGATTTCAACAAGTGCTCAAAGTTGTTCGGCGCCATTTAGACACACAGGCAGGCAGGCAGACACAGAAACAGACAGAGAGTGGTGCAGAATAATATAAGATTTGTTTTGAAATTATAATAAAAATGAGGAACAATAGTTGTGGTTTCCGCCTACATCGCTCTTTCGAATATTATGTATTTTGTCATTGGAGTTATTGTCAATTTAAATATAATAAATTGTGATTAGAATTGCAAATTAAATTAAGAAACAAAAAAACGGATTCAAATTTTAGCAAAATTTGGGTGGGCTTTCTTTGTTTTTATAAATTTGAAGTACTTGAGTGTAAGTCTGAAAATAAATACTTTATTTAAAAACTATGCAAGTATTATTATGTTAAAATTTATTTTTTCCTGAATTAGGAAAATTCTTATACAAAAATTATGTGGATTTTAAGGACCTTCAAGTGCTTGCTTTCATATCATCATTGTAAACGGTGATTTTTTAAGAGCTTGAGAACTTTTTTAAAAAAAAAAAAACGCATACAATTTGCAAAATCTCATAGATTCTTTATTTGAAACCTTAGATTGGTCCATGACATTTACTTTTTGAAGATAATTTCATTTAAATGTTGACCGCGGCTGCGTCTTAGGTGGTCCATTCGGAAAGTCCAATTTTGGGTAACTTTTTCGAGCATTTCGGCCGGAATATCCCGAATTTCTTCGAAAATGTTGTCTTCCAAAGCTGGAATAGTTGCTGGCTTATTTGTGTAGACTTTAGACTTTACGAAGCCCCACAAAAAATAGTCTAAAAGCATCAAATCGCATGATCTTGGTGGCCAACTTACCGGTCCATTCCTTGAGATAAATTGTTCTCCGAAGTTTTCTCTCAAAATGGCCATAGAATCGCGAGCTGTGTGGCATGTAGCGCCATCTTGTTGAAACCGCATGTCAACCAAGTTCAGTTCTTCCATTTTTGGCAACAAAAAGTATGTTAGCATTGAACGATAGCCATTCACCGTAACGTTGCATCCAACAGCATCTTTGAAAAAATACGGTCCAATGATTCCACCAGCGTACAAACCACACCAAACAGTGCATTTTTCGGGATGCATGGGCAGTTCTTGAACGGCTTCTGGTTGCTGTTCACTCCAAATGCGGCAATTTTGCTTATTTACATAGCCATTCAACCAGATATGAGCCTCATCGCTGAACAAAATTTGTCGATAAAAAAGCGGATTTTCTGCCAACTTTTCTAGGGCCCTTCACTGAATATTCGACGTTGTGGCAGATCGTTCGGCTTCAGTTCTTGCACGAGCTGTATTTTATACGGTTTTACACCAAGATCTTTGCGTAAAATCTTCCATGTGGTCGAATAACACAAACCCAATTGCTGCGAACGGCGACGAATCGACATTTCACGGTCTTCAGCAACACTCTCAGAAACAGACGCAATATTCTCTTCTGTACGCACTGTACGCATTCGTGTGGTTGGTTTAATGTCCAATAAAGTAAACTGAGTGCGAAACTTGGTCACAATCGCATTAATTGTTTGCTCACTTGGTCGATTATGTAGACCATAAATCGGACGTAAAGCGCGAAACACATTTCGAACCGAACACTGATTTTGGTAATAAAATACAATGATTTGCAAGTGTTGCTCGTTAGTAAGTCTATTCATGATGAAATGTCAAAGCATACTGAGCATCTTTCTCTTTGACACCCATGTCTGAAATCCCGCGTGATCTGTCAAATACTAATGCATGAAAATCCTTACCTCAAAAAAATCACCCTTTATTACCTCAGAAACAGAGTGTCCTTCTCAAAATTTAGCGATTTTGAGTTAAGTATTCAGAAAAAATCACAAAAAATAAGCAATTTTATTATTTTTACTTATTTATTTAAAATATAAATTTATAAAGGGTGTCCCAAAATTAACGCAAGACTTGAATTTGCCGCCATTTGTGCAGTGAAGTGTTGGCAACCCTGAAAAAAAAGCAATTTGACAGCTAACAGTATAGGGTTATTAAAAATGGAGCGTTACACGATAAAACAACGTGCCTTCATTATTAAAGAATATTTCAAAAATAGTGAAAGCTTGGCGGCTGCAGTTCGAAAATTTCATACAAAATATGGTCGGAATAGTGTTTTAACTTCGTCAACTGTGAAGAGATTAATTGAAAAATTCATGGAGACTGGATCCGTTGGAGACGCCAAACACACTGGTCGTCCAAAAACAAGCCGTTCAAATGTGAATGTCGAAGAAGTGCGTGAGAGTGTTGCTGACAATCCAGGAACCTCAATTCGACGTCGTGAACAAGAATTGCAAATTTAAAAAACCTCTATACAGCGTATACTCAACAAAGCCTAATGACCATGTACAGAGAAGAGAGATCGTTGAATAGATTATTGAACATCAACAAATGGACCCTGATTTTTCGAGCAAAATCATCCTAAGTGATGAAGCACATTTTTATCTTGATGGCTTTGTCAATCGCCACAATTGCCGCATTTGGGGTTCGGAGAACGCACATGTGATTGTCGAAAAATAAATGCATCCACAACGCGACTGTATAGTGTGGATTTTGGGCTAGAGGCATAATTGGGCCATATTTTTTTGAAAATGATTCTGGTCAAGCAGTGACTGTTACTGGTGCTCGATATCGTGACATGTTTACACAGTTCTTTCTGCCAAAATTGGATGATATTCATGTGTCCAATATGTGGTTTCAACAAGACGGTGCCACATGTCATACAGCCCGTGAAACAACCAACAAGCTTCTCCAGCCAGCTCGGTCCCTAGCTAGCTTTCTCCAGTTTCGCACGCCAAGTTGGTTGTGGTCCTCTCCCACCTGGGTGCGCCACCTGAGTCGCAGTCTTCCTCTACTGCGCCGTCCCTCGGGATTGGATTCGAAGGCCTTCCGGGCTGGAGCGTTGATGTCCATCCGCTCTACATGACCTAGCCATCTTGGACTTTAATTCTGCTAACTAGGTCAGTTTCGCTGTACAGCCCGTAGAGTTCTTCGCTATATCTTCTCCTCCATTCTCCATCTATGCGTACGGGACCGAAACTCAGCCGAAGCATTTTTCTCTCGAAGCATCCTAAGACAATCTCATCTTTCTTTGACAGGGTCCAGGACTCAGCGCCATAAATGAGAACCGGGATGATGAGTGTAATATACATGGTGATTTTTGATGCTCGAGAGAGGACTTTACTTCTCAATTGCCTTCTAAGTCCAAAGAAGCAGCGATTTGCAAGAGTTATTCTTAATTTGATTTCAGCTCTGGTGTCGTTGTCTGCATTAATAGCGGTAGACAAAGTTATTAACTACCTCAAAGTTAAAGCTGTCCATGGTGACGTTTTGTCCAAGACGTCGTCGTTCAGTGTCCTTTTTTGATGACAGCATATACTTGGTCTTGCCCTCATTGACCACTAAACCCATCTTCTTCGCTTCCGTCACAATGCTCAAAAATGCTCCACTGACATCCCGCTTTGATCTTCCAATTATGTCAATATCATCTGCGTATCCGAGTAATTTGACGGACCTTTGGAAAATTGTGCCTCCAGTGTTGACAGTTAAGTTTTGCACAATTCTTTCCAGAACGATGTTGAAGAAGTCGCATGACAGTGCATCGCTTTGACATCAAATGCATCGCTAATATCTTTTCCGACCTTGAAAGAGCAGCGTGCATTCTCCATCGTCATTCTGCACAAACGGATATGTTTTACAGGGATGCCAAAACTAGACATTGCTCGGTAGAGCTCTTCCCTATAGATTCTGTCTTACGCGGCTTTAAAATCGTTAAAGAGATGGTGGGTATCGATTTGAAGCTCCTGTGTTTTTTCCAAGATCTGCCGTAGTGTGAATATTTGGTCGATAGTAGACTTTCCTGGTCTGAAGCCACACTGATAAGGACCAATCAGGTTGTTGACGAATGGCTTCAAACGTTCACATAATACGGCAGAGAGGATCTTATACGCAATTTTAAGGAGACTGATACCTCTGTAGTTGGCATATTTTAGAGGGTCTCCTTTCTTATGTGTCGGGCACACTATGCTGATTTTCCACTCATCGGGCATGCTTTCTTCCGACCATATTTTGCAGATGAGTTGGTGCATGCTCCGAACCAAGTCATCGCCAGCTGTTTTGAATAGTTCGGCAGCGATGCCGTCAGCTCCGGCAGTTTTGTTTGACTTAAGTTTAGATACAGCTATCTTCAGTTCGTCAAGGTCGGGTAGGCGGAATTGTTGATCTGCGTCGCCGAGGTTGAGTGGTTCTATCTCCCTTACAGCAAAATTCGGTTCGTCATCACCGTAATATAATTTGGAGAAGTGATCTTTTCATATTCTCAGCAGTTGAACTCTTACACATTCATCAAAATTTAAAATCATCAGCATATAGTAGATAATTACAGTTTTGTTTTACGTCAACTATGTTATTAATATATATTAGGAAACGAAAGGGGCCAAGATGACTCCCTTGCGGAACGCCGGAGGTACATTTAATACTCTCGAAACTTTGTGGCCAATAATTACTCGTTGAGTTCTGGTTTCTAAATACGAAGAGATCCATTGAAGCATCTCAGAATGAAAACCAAAATATTGAAGCTTTTTCAGTAAAATAATATGATCTACCGAATCAAGAGCTTTACTAAAGTCGGTTTAAATAGCATCTACTTGACATTTATTCTCCATTGCATTTAGGACATACAAGAGAAAACAGCCAAATTAGTCACAGTAGACCGGCCTGATACGAAGCCATGTTGTGACTCTGATAAGCATTCCCTTATCATAAATTCTATTTTATCTTTAACCAAACTTTCGAAAAGTTTAGGGATGGCTGAGAGCTTGCAGATTCTTCTATAATTTTCAACTAGATTTTTAGAACCTGCCTTGAATATAGGAACAAGGAATGCTTCTTTCAATTCTGGTAAAAAGAACCCCATGGACAATGAGTTGTTGAACAATTTCAACAGAGGCAAACAAAGAAAATCACTTCAATTTTTCAAAATGCTTGATGGTATTCCATCGGCACCGCAACTATTATTTATTTTAAGGGCGTGAAGCGCTACTTAAACCTTATTGAAAGTCAATTCCATTGAACCAATGCCAACTTTTTCTTCCAAGTTTTAAACAGAAGTGTTAATTGGGGAGCAGTAAACAGACTCAAAAAAGTTAGCAAAAGGTTCCAAATGAGTATCAACATTTGACGGATTGACTCCTTTATAACTAAAATTTTGAGGAATCCCAGATGACTTTCTTTTGGAGTTTATGAAAGATTAAAACGATTTACTTTTGGCATTTACTTTCGATGCCATTATATTTGAAATTCGATTTCTTTTGCATGGCCACCACAGGAACGCTTGCAGATATCCAGACGCTGAAGCCAATAATTTTCGATGGTTTTCAAACATAAATCGGCCAATACTGATGCAATTTCACAGTCCATTTTCGTACGAAGTCGCTGGCTTGTTGGCATAGACCATAGACTTGACTTAGCCCCACAGGAAATAGTCTTACGGTGACTGGACCATTTCGTGAGATAACACGTTCTGCAAACTTGGTTTCCAATAAATTGATTGTGACATTCGGTGTTTAGCTTGAGGAGTGCCCCGTCCTATTAGAAGAACATGTTCTCCAACTCAATATCTGGGGCTAAAAATATTCGGTTATCATTGAACGGTAGCGAACCTCATTCACAGCAACGTGCCGGTTTTGGTCGTCACGGAAGAAGTACGGCCCAGTGACGCCGTCAGCCCTATAAACCACACCAAACCGTAATTTTTTCGCAGATGCAACGATGACTCATGGATTTAGTGTGGATGGCCGCCTGACCAATACCGCATATTTTATTTATTGATGAAGCCATTCAGCCAGAAATGAGCCTCATCGCTGAAGATAATTTTTCGATGAAAATCCGAATCATTTTCGAGGTGTTGCTCATACGACCCTTCATGGCCACGTCACAGAGATGACCAACTCTTGAAAACGGCATGTGAGAAACACATTTGGGCTTTCTGCAACTGAAGCCTGAGCGGCAGCAATATTCTCCACACTACGGTCACTTCCTTTTCTCACTGGCCAGCTTAACAGAAATTGGATGTAGAGCTCTTAACTGGCTCCGAATTTCGGTAGTTGGCTCATATATCTTTCCATCATGAAATGGCATAACTTACTTAAGAAAAGTGTCAAAAGAGCGGCAAGATATATGGTGTCGTTTGCTGTCAATGTTACTCTACTTTTGTAGCGTTCCTGTTTGAAAAAATCTTTGATTACATAACTCCTTAGGCAATGTTAAAAATCATTTTAAATTTTGAAGATATTTGAATAAAGCCTTACAAGTGATTATTGGTATTAATTTTAAAGGGAGACTGGGGTGTTTATTGAATGTAATCATATTGATTATTTAATTCTAAGAACCGGTATTTAAAGACTTTTGGGTTTATCCTAAAATAATATGACCTTGGCTCAAAATTTTATTTTTTTCAAGGGGGGTACATTAATATTCTCGTTCTTGTGCGACTATAGCTGTAACACTGGTCGACAAGGTTATCGTACTCGAATTAAAATTGTATTTTTCGAATTGGGTTTGGTGGCCTAATTCAAATCCGGCTTTAAACTTAATGTATAACGTCAGGTTTTTGAGATACCACTTTTTAAAGTTCAAAAGACACGCATATGAGGCTATTCGAGGTTATATAAATTTATGAAGTAGCTTTTTTTCAATAAAATCCGTCATGGTTTTCCTAATCTATAATCCTTTGTTAAATATTCAGTTGAAATTTTTACATTATTTTACATAATATTCGAAAAAAATTCAAGATTAGATTTCACCTGTCCTACAAAAATCTAAAAGAAACGATAAACCATTTTTGCTTGAATGGTTTTCAAGAGAAAAGAGCAATACGTTTTGAAAATTAGTTTTGTTCTTTTAACGAATCTGTTGTCTAAACTATTTTATTATATCACGTTTTTGAAATATATTAAAAAATATAATAATATTGTTGGAAACGGGTGTTTTAAAAAATATTGTTGAAAACGGGTGTTTTAAAAACTTGAGCAAATTGTCAAAATTAAAGCTTGGATTTGAAATAAGCACTAAAAATAAATTCCAAAATGTATCTTCCAAAACTGTTAAGTATGAATTTTCGGTTTTTAAAAAAGACGAGCTGAAATAATGTTCACAAAATTAAAAGTCATGAAGATTTTTTTTAAAGTTCGATCATCAGTGAAAACAGTAGTTTATCAGTTAAATTTCAAAGTGTATGTTTTTTAAAACAAAACTTACAAATTTTAAGTATTTTTAATATCTTTTAAAATACACCTTTTTTCAAATTTTGAGAATATCCTTTGAAGTTTTTTTTAGGAAAAGAAGGGCTAGATTAAAATCAGTTTTTTTGGTTTCTAGGTATTTGAAAAAAAAACTTTCGAACAGTTCGGAATAAACTGGGAATAACCTGCGAAAGCTTTCAAAAATAATAAAATCGCAAAAACAGTGCTATTTTTGCCACTGCAAGTGAAAGTTAAGTATGCAAGCTAACTTCAAGAATTTGGGGTTATATTGAGTTTATATTGAAAAACAGTTAAGATCAAAGTAAAAAATAAGAATCAACAAATATCTTAAATCCCTGTTTACTTAAAAACCATTGAATCCAACATTTCTCGTACATGATATACCCTTTCGGGCGGGGTATCCCCTGTCTTTATAGTTGTACAGACTTAACGAGAGTTACTCACTGCAAAGTGAGCAACAAATCGCCAACAAAATGCACTTAAAATGCAACATGTGATTTTTTTATGCACTCGTTCGCATGTGAACCAACAACCCACCAACCGACAATAACATGCTAACACCTTTTGTTTAAGGCCAAAAACCTAAATGTGTTCCCACCCTAATGCCTTACAAGTAAAAATAACAAATCCAATTCAATAGAGAGGAGGATAATGCTTCTGATGTGGCTCTAAGATCGGACAGTCTTTAAGGAAAAGCAACACAAACTACAAACACCCAATTCGCAATAGCTCAAGCGCATGCCAAACAAATTTTAAAGCGACACTGAAACCCGATCACACCAAACATCAACCGCACAGCTTACAAACAATACAAAACAACAACAACTACAACACAAATTCAACAAATGCAAAAAGCAAACAGCATTATAAACATCGCAATTCCATAAAGCACCCGCTGGGCTTTTGTGCGAAGCATCAAAAACTTGCCGCCCCCGAATGACTCAAAAGCCGCAGATTGCGACAAGACCGATGTGATGACGCCCTAATCCACTGCACTAATCTTTCACTGGAAAATGCACTTACGTGCGAGACGAGGCTCCATTATAGACTTTGTAAGACAGAGGAGCACTATAAGCACTTGCATTCAGCAAGGTGTACAATTGATGGAACGGAACTTACTGGCTCGATTGGATATGGATGCTGCTGGTGGTGCTGATGCTGCTGTAACTGCACCATCATCGTCACCCATTCATTGGAGACTATTTTTGTTGTGTTGCTTTCAGAGAAGATACTTCACTGCCTGCTCTGGCTATATCATGGCGGCATCTAAGCGCGCACTCTGTGGCATCATCATCCAAACCGATTTACTGAGTGAATTTGTGTGTTCGATCGTTTTCGCGAAAAATAGTAGCCTCTCACATAACCCAACTTAACCCCGGCCGAGGAACCCATCATCATCATCTTCGCCTAGGATGAAATGCGCCATAGTAGAAGGGGTTGCGCAGAAGCTATAGGAGCGCTGATATCAGCATAGACGCTTAACCAAACCTCTGCGAGCGCAAGAAGCGAGATTCCCTCATCGCCTCTGCTGTGCGATTGCTGCGCGTTCGATTTTTGGTGAAACATAAACGATTTAGTTCACCGAGTTCGGCAACTTCTATTTATCACCTACAACACCACACCATCAGCCTTAACAGCAGCCACAGCAGCAGCGGCAGTGCACTCTTTCCCGCTTGTGAGACTCCTGTGAACCTCCTCCGGACCAGACCAAACCGAACCGAACGAATCGAAGCGGACAGCTCTAGGCGCGCGGGTAATGTGATATATTTGCCTATAATCTCCGCCGCGCTACATTCCATCGTAATTGAATTTGTGGACTTGCCAATAAATCGCGTATTATCTTTTTCCCCCTTTAAGCTGGGTAGGAAGCCGGTCTATTCGATACTGTTGTTGTAGGTATGCTATCTGGCGCGTCTGAGTCATGACCATGAAAGTGCTATGATTGTACGGATCGTCGTAGTCGTCGTCGTCTTCGACTGTCCAGCCGTTCGTACTCTTTGGTTGTTTACTTATTTGCTTGATGGTACTTGTTGTTCGATGCATATTTATTCCCAACTCTCCCTCCTCGATAGAAATTATCGTATCCACCTACCATTTTCCTTTCCTGACGTATTATGGAGAATAGAGTGTTCCGCTGTCGTCCTGAAACAACAGCATCACCCAGGAGGCGGGAAGTGGTGAGAAATAATTTCCGAAAGCACTTGCACATTTGTGTAACAATGGATAAAACGCTTGAGAAGTTCAAATCGGGCCAACATGGTGGTGGTGCTTTACCGCATTTTCAAATACACTTTACAAAAAACTTATGAACTTTCGGAGTTTTGTTCTTGAAGTTCTATAACTTAACTTTACATTGAGAAAATAAACTTCCAAGTTTTAAGCAATAAAGTTGGTTCGATCAAACGTCAGTTTAGTCTTTGATGTACGTCACATTTTTAGAATTGGAAGAAAATATAAGATGCTTGAGTTTTCTTCTTTCACGAACGTCACATTTTCGGAACTGGAATCTTTGACGCACGTTAAATTTTTGGAATTCTATGAAATTATATGAAACTTGTGCCCCGTGAAAGTTTGATCTCAGGTCAGATGTTTATGATTGTCCGAAATTAACTTGATGCACAAGCTCGTTACAACGCTGACGAAATATACCTGCTTCGATGAAGCTTTAACTCCACATTTTTCAAACTAACAACACAATATTTCAATTTCAATGATGGTTTGGTCTAAACGTGGATTTTGAACCGTTACAGAAAGGGTGCAGCACTTCCCACCCGTTCCTATCCTAAAAGCATACTTAGTTATTCAAAAAGTCTCCGATATTTTTTCTTCGTGTATAGATTTGTGTACGTTCCAGCAGAGAGGGAGTTTCTTTTAGAAATATAATGTCGACCAGGACAGGACAGCAGCCCTATTTTAACTGCGCGAGTGCGGTACACATTTCACACTTTTCAAAATGCGCCCGCGCAAACTGCAATCGGCTGCGCATAGTGTTCTAAAAAAGTTTCGGAAGGAGGACGAGCGAATGTGAGATTACTTCAAGCAGCCGAATTGGCAGGGGACATAGGTCGAGGCGTTGTGCGATAGTGAACGACATGCTTCCATCGCATCGGACGGAACACAGCAGAGCCGAGCCGATGCATTCTCTAGACTGGAAGTACCTAGATGCATTTTGGTAGGAGTAGGAAGGCATATCTCCTCTTACATCCATCTGTACCGAACTCGGGGCAACGTGCATATTTTATCGGCAAAATACTACTAGAGTAGCAGCGTTTCGCCGATGTTGTTTCAATAAAACTGACAAACTAATATCGCGCGGGAGCGGGCGGGTAGTGGCGGTTGCTGTGACGGTTTGAGATGATAGTGCTGTCGTATAACCCAACGATGATGATGACGACGACGACTACGATGACTACGACGACAACGCACGGTGAGGCAAGGTGAGTTTGAAGTTGTCGGAACGGCCGGCAGACAAATTTTTCTATTGATACATTCGATACTAATGGATGCCAGAAAGTGCGGTCTGTGTTGTCCTTAGGTGATGAGATCGCGCCATCACTATATTGAGAATTGAACATTTTTGTTGCAGTATTCACTTATGCATATGCAACTTGCAAGGATGGTATGGCAATGGCGGTTGTCGCGTCGCGACGCTGTTGGTGGAATGTTGCGTACGTTCCGGCGGCATATTGTTGTTCGGCGTTCGTATCTGGAGAATGTGATGTTGACTCAATGGCATGAAGTATAAATTTCTGCCGAATTGATATACAAGTTTCAGAGGTGTCACTGATCGAAGGTGAACCTACGCAGACATTGTTTACTGCATACGAGTAGTGCAGAGTGGTATGTTGCAAGAAGTTATTGCTATTAAATTCGACATATACGCAGGAGACTGATTAAGGATGGCGGGCCGACGGAAAAAAGTGGTGTATTGTTATTTTTTGAAGGTTGTGTTTTTCCACTGTTTTTTTTTCGGAAGTTTTCACCCCTTTAGTAAATTGACATAAGATCACAGTTTTTATAAATCTAGCTTCACTTGAAGTGGTTCAAGCAGGTAGCTAAATTTCTTTCCTTAAATTTCCGACATTTGATTATCAAAATTTGCAACACGCAAAATTTTGTGAATTCAGGGCCCTACCTTTGGGCTTTGGTTTTTTCTAGCAGCAGATGAATGTACATAAGTCTAGTCCACCGTAAAATATGCTGGACACGCAAGACCGATTGAAAACCGGGACCCGGTCCTGGCGAGCCGATTGACGCCATCTAGTTGCGCACTCCAAGGCTTTGGGCTTCCCGTTCTACACTATATCCCCAGCGTAAGCATGGTCTGCTACACTGCCGTCTTCCATAAAATATACAAAGGACTTTCCAAACTGATTCCTGTTTGCTCATACGAGCTAAGTGTCCAGCCCACCGTGCTCAATTTTTGTCATAATATCAGGTTTAAGGTAGATTGCATATAGAGTTCTCGATTATAGCGTCTCCGCAATCGTACTTTCTCACATAAGGGGCCAACGGTTCTTCTCAAGATCTTCCAGTCAAATGCCCTAAGAGGTTGGAATGCTTTTTACTTTCTCCATAAGTGGGTACTGGCAGAACAATCCTCTTGTACAGCAGCAGCTTACGAGTTTTGTGAAGATTTCTGGATTTAAAAAGCAATCCGGCTATTTTAACTTGGCTTATTAAATTGGTCAAGGTCAACCTACATAGCCGTGCCAATTTATTTGGGATGCCGAATTCTCTCTGGTGGTGCAAAATCGTATCCTCAACTCCTAGTGGTGCCCGCTGGATAGACGAAAGGTGAACTCCCGACGAACGTTGGATCCAGAGGTGTCCAGGTGTCACCTGAGTTACGTTTTTAGGAAGTAGGAGCAAAAGACCAGATATCGCTCTGAAGAACCAGCTCTTAAGATCTCAGTCATTCCCAGGCCTCAAAAGCAGGCCAAGAAAGGACATTTTAAAGTGTGATGAAAACACAAGTAATGAACGGATGAACGGACTGATATTGTTGACATCCCCCTCCGCAAACAAAAAACGTACAACCATTTACGTGTATGTACATGGAATGAACGTACACTCAACCGACGCCGAAATCAAAGCTGATGTGACAGCCCTTCAGGTGATTCGATGGAATGGGCCAGGCAGTAGGAGGATTGAAGTCTGTGATTTCTTCTATGGGAAGTGTCTACTCGATGGGAAGAAGCGCTTATTTGGATGTTGTTTTGCTGTCAGAGGGAAAATAAAGCAAAGAGGTTCAAGCTTTCGAGAAGTAAGCGAAAGAGCAACGACAATCCGCATTAAGGATAAACTCCACCACCTGCGCCTTTTTAGCGCGCATGCCCCGATGGAAGAGAAGGATGACAATACCAAAGAAGAATTCTATGAGCTCCTCGTCAAAACATAGGAGCAATGTCCCATAAACGATGTTTGAATTCTCCTGGGAAATTTTAAAGCCAAAATTGGTAAAGAAGGCATCTTTGGTAGGTCAATCGAAAGGCATAGTCTACAAGACATTTCATCTGGAAACGGATTTAGGCTTATCGACTTCCTAGCCGAGAAAAACATGGTGTTGAGTAGCACCAGATTCCCTCGCCCAGATATCCACAAAGGTACTTAGCGGTCCCCCGATAATCGAACATGCAACCGAATCGATTATGTTGCTATTGACGGACGACACTCCTCTAGCATACTTAGCGTTAGTACGTACAGATCAGCCATCATTGATCCGACCACAACCTATTTGGTGCTAAACTGCGCGTACGAATATCCATGACGAACAACAACGTCGAGGAGAAGATTCAACGTTGGAAGACTGCTGCAGGAGGATACCGCCAATGCCTTTGCCGACCGAGTATCTCTAGAGCTTGCAAAAAACCCTTCAACGGACGAGCTTTGCAAACAATCTATCAGGAATGCTACAGAAGCAGCTTGAAGTCGAGGAGATCCAAGGATGTTTTAACAGGAAACGGCTGCGGAGCTTTTGTAGAAGAGTTGAAAATAAAACAATGGAATTCACTAGCCGCCCTGGAGCCTGCAAAGATAACAAGGGGAATAACCTAGTTGAGACGCAGTCAATGCTAAAAATCTGGAGCGATCATTTCAACCAGCTGCTTAATGGTGTTGAAGTCAACTATTCTGACAGCGGATAGCCACGTCAAATCCATTTAGTTGACGATCTAGAGTTTCATCCAGCCGACCAGAGTGAGATTAAATTAGCCATCAAAAGGCTGAAGTCAAACAAAGCGGCCGGTGATGACAGTCTGCAGGCTTTTTAAGTACGCTGGAGCAGATCTTGTAAGCAACTTGCACCAGCTAGTTAATAAAATTTGGTTGGAAGAAAGCATGCCCGACGAGTGGAACGCACCATCTGCCCGATCCATAAAAAAGGTGACCACCTTTTCTTGTCCAGCGTACTATGTAAATGCCTGAAGCCATTTACTGACGAACTAATTGGCCTTTACCAGTATGGCTTCAGGCCTGGAAAATCTACCATCGACCAAATTTTCACTCTAGGCCAAAGCCTGGAAAAGGTCCAAGAACATAACATCGAAACACACCATCTTTTCATCGATTTTAAATAAGTTTATGAAAGTGTAGATAGGAACAAACTATACCGTGCCATGTTGAGTTTTGGTATCCCGACCAAACTGATACGATATATTAGAATGACGTTGGAAAATGCTCGTTGCTGCGTCAAAATTGAAATAGACTCGACCGAAACCTGCAAATGACATCATCACCCTTGTTAATCGCTGTTTCTTTGGCCTAAGTAAGCAGTTGAGGAATAAAGCCCTATCAAAGTACCAAATCTTTAATGATCCCAGTCTTGCTGTATGGTTGTAGAAGCATGGACCCTCTCCCAGGCGGATGAAGGATCTCTTGGTATCTTCGAGACGAAAATTCTGCGTTCGATCTATGGTCCGGTTTATGTCGACTGACAAAGTAACATATGGCGGGGACAATTTAATCAGGAGTTGTACGAGCTGTACAGCGACTTGCCACTGCTCAAAGAACTGAGTGAACAACGCTTAAGATGGCTAGTCTGAGGGAACAAGAAGCAGAGGCAGGCTTCATCTGCGGTGGAGTAATCAAGTTGACGCACGTCAACATGCTATTCAAAACTGGAGGCAGCAAGCTAGAGATCGAGTAAGCTGGCGAAAGTTATTACTTACGACCCAGGAGCATAATGCGCTGTAGCGCCAACTAAAGTAAAGTAAGTAAGAATTGTCTCATGGTTCTGCATAGCTCTACCCTGTCTATGATATGGTAGGCGCCCCTAAAGCCTAAAAACAAACTGTTAGTTGAAATATAGCTCGACTGATATGTCATTTTCTCCTGGGCTTTTTGTTCTGTTTGAGCCTTATTACAACCTTCTCAACTTGTCTATGCTTAGTGGCGTTAGCATATGGGCTTTTTCTTCAGTGAGCTAATCGTTTACCAGTTCATTAAAGTACACTTCACATCACTCCAGTGAACATGCAGGATCTGTAATCAGATTTCTATCATCCGTCC